>NW_017671739.1:155922-209534 GCF_001879085.1 Nicotiana attenuata
AGACCTATATCTAACTAAAAGGACTTATGCCAAGGCATCAGTTCATAAGTGTGGATGGCATTACACCAAAGGTTAGCGACTGTGGAAAGAGTAATCAAATGGGGCATCAATGTAGCAAAGGAATGTGTATTGTACACAAGTGGAAAAGATGAGACTATGGAACACCTATTCTTTGAGTGTGCATATTCAAAATTTGTGTGGGATCAACTTCTCCAGCTGTTTGAAATCAATAGAACAGTAGGAAATTGGCAAGAGGAAGTCAACTGGATGACAAAGAAAACAAAGAGCAGAGATATGAAATGGACAATTCTGGGCAATGCTTTTGCTGCTGCAGTGTACCAAATATGGAGGGAAGGAAACTTTAGAAGATTTCAACAAATCAGCAGAGAAAGTAAAGATTTAGTTAGAGATATAGTACTTCATTTACATATGAGAGGAGAGAATTATTGTAAATGGAAAAGAGTATTAGAAAAGATAGATAGATTCCCATGCTAGCATAGTTAGTAAGGTAGATAGGGGATCAATTTGTTACAAAAGAGGCTATTTTTGTAGACCCGACTCTAGAGTCAAATGAGCGGGTGGATGTAAATATTTACTTGGTTAAATAAAATTTTCAGTTTAACCAAAAAAAAATGACACATTTCTAAATTTGGAAATAATTCAACTTTAAACTCTTTCATTTTACCCATTTACCCTTAATGAGAAATTTTTATAGCCACACAAATGTTATGGCCCCACAAATTTTTTACCCCTTAAGCTTTAAGACCACAAGTTTTAAAAGTCTTCTTCTTTTTTCTTAAATTCCGTGACGAGTCAAACTACCTCATCTAATATGAAACGGATGGAGTAGCATTTAAACAACCTGATATAATGTCATTATGTCACCTTCAAGACCTCTGTCAACATGAAACAAATGATTCCAAAAGAAAGGAAAAGATGATTCCAAAAAAATAAAAATTTATTGTAGATAGTAGGAATGAATTACTCCTTTATGTTTTGACAAATGAGAAAATATTTCTTTACATAAAAAAGGAGCCTTACTTATTGCATTGTGCAGCTTTAAAACTTGCAAGTGTTTATTTAAAAATAAAAGGGCAAGCACGTTACAATAAAAACGTCCGCTAATAGCAATGCCCTTTTTTCATTATTTTTGCTCATAATTGTCGTGCCATTTTTGGTTGTATTATAAGAATGAATCCCAGCCATAGAAAATATGGGTGGACAGATGGCAATAATCAGTAACAGTATTGAACATTACTGGGCATAATTTCACTGGAGCTGATCCTTTCCCGATGATGCTAATGTAAGTAATCTGAATTTAAAAATGAATTGAAACCTTTGGTCTAAAATCTTAATCAAGCAATAGGTTAAAAACCGTTTATATAGTGATTCTTTTGATTGGCCTAGATAAGGAAGTTTCACCTTCAATCTCAACCACTCAGGTCCGCTATCGTCCTTGCTATCTGGAATTTCTAATTGAAGCAAAATAGGTCACTTTTTCACCCAAATCGCTTATGACTCAAGAAATTTTCCTTTTTTGTAGAAAGGACACAAGAATGCTTAAAAAACTTTCTACTAGCTCTTATTTTTCTTTTCAAATTATACTAAATCCGTTTCAATAAATGTGAGCCTATTTTTTTAGTCTGTGCAAAAAAAAAAAGACTCATTTTCTTATTTGAAAATAATTTACTTTTATACAATGGCTTATAGCCATATAAAATATATGTATCTTATTTTACACCACAAAAAGTTTTATATTTTTTCTTAAATTTTGTGTCCAATCAAATGAGTTCACGTAAATTAAAATGGGGAGTAAATATTTTGTATTCATCTCAATCAGTTGACATACTTTTCACCGGTACATGTATTAGATGTAGCTTTTTTCACTAGAAACCCTTGTCTTGGATAATTAATTTCTTCTTCATTTACCATTATGGTAAACCATTTGGTAATTGTATATATGCAAATTTAAAAATAGTTATCACATTTCACGATGATTTTAGATGAGACACATAGTACATCTTAAATTCGACTTATACTATTAGGACCAAAAAAATAACAAGATAATGATTTCTAAATAAATTTGATAGAAATCACTAAATCAAAGTATAACGGTTAAATCTAAATTTGAATTCTAAAAAAATGACAAAGAGAACTCAATATCGTTTGGACATAAGAAATTTTTCCCTTTTTTTCAATTTCGTTTTTTCGAAATCAGCTTTGTTCATAAAATTTTCAATTTTCACTTGAATACGCATTTTGAAAATTTTTGAAGAACTCCGAAAAGCTATATTTTCAAAATTTTCACTCAAATCACTCACAAAACTTCAAAGACAACCCAAAATTATATTCATGTCCAGACAAAATTTTAAATTTCAAATACCATTTTCACTTGAAAAATATTTTCACCCTATTTTGAAATTTTACAATTCTTATGTCCAAACGCCCACTTATAAAACTATCCGTAGAATAATATGAAATATTTTGTATGTTTACAATATACTAAGTAACAAAAATATAATATATTCAAATTAGAATTAGAAAGAGAACCTATGATATCTCATGAGATTCGATACTATAGTATTACCCAAAATACGCAACCTTTCTTTTAACCGAGACGATTCCGTTTCTTTCTCCTTCACGCCACCAAAACATATCAAACATTTTCCCCTTAATCTAGCACTAGCAGTCCCTCATTCATCGCCTTTCTCTCTCTAACTTCCAAAGGTACTCTCCTTCTCTCTCTAGACTTTTGAATTTTGAATTTCCTTTTACTTCAACGTTAAGCCTTCAACTTCACCACAAAATTCTCTGAAAATCTCCAGATCTGCATTTGTTTTTTGCACTGTAAATTGCTTTGATTTACTTTAACTTAGTTTTCTGTTGTGTGTTAGGTTTTGATAGCAATGGCGACAATTCGAGTGCTTTCCTTCATGCTTCTCTTTGCAGTTCTGTTCGTACAACAATGTATCTCTGCAGATCCGTCGACAAATTCTCCAAGTCCGGCACCGGTATCCGGTGCCGATGTGGCTTCTCCACCGGAGAGTCCGGCTCCTTCACCTTCATCAAATCTGACTTCTCCTCCGGCGCCACCGCCTTCAGATCTCTCACCGGATTCATCTCCGGCCCCATCACCGGCGAATTCTGGTGACGCTACTTCTTCAAAGTCTCCGTCTCCGGCGCCAAATTCCGAAGTTGCGAGTGATATAAGCCACGAGAGTGCGGTGGACTCGAAGGAATCGTCAGGCGGTGGAATCAACGGCGGGAAGAAGGCCGGAATAGCAATCGGAGTGATCGCCGCCGTTTGTTTCGTAGGTCTCGGTGCATTGGTTTACAAAAAACGACAGCAGAATATTCAACGATCGCAGTTCGGGTACGACGCTAGGAGAGAAGTTCTTTGAATTATCAGATGCATTCAATTTATATATATAACATACTATACTGATATATATAAATCTATTGCATTGATAGATCTTCATGATTAGATTTGTTTGCATTTGATATTTTGTATGAGAATATCATTAGATTTATTTGATTTGATTCTTTACTCACTGGATTTATTAGTTGGTGTAATTCTATTCGAAATTAAAATTTTAATTTTTGATTGACCATTTAATAAATGCTTTGCCAATGATTTTGAAATTCGGTTTCATTTTCTTATTTGCGATATTAGTTGTTTGTAAGTTACTGGTACTTCAGTAGATTTGATGAAGAATCATTAAAATGCGTTAAAGCTTCTTCGTGTAACAAGTTTGATGAAGAGTCAGTAAAATGCATTACAAGTTTTTCTTCTGATGTGTTTTTCTTGGTTCTAAACACTTGTACAGTTAATGAGCAGAGTAATTTAGACCTATAACTCATTCAGGGCAAAGGCATAAGTACTTCTCACTTGTTAGGGATTCCTATTTACACACCAGTACTTTGCGGAAGTCCTTAATAGAGAGGTGTTCTTTTCGCACCATAATAAGACTCCCACGAAGTACAGGTGTGTAACTGCAGATTTGAGGCTAGTCTGGGTACTTAACGCCTTTTCCCCCAATTCTCATTAAAAGCATCACTAGGTGATTTTTTTAATCTCTTAGCTGATAGAATTGCATCTCTATTCTCACAAGTAGGGATAAGTTCTGCGTACACACTAGCCTCCCCAGACCTCACGGTGTGAGATAAGACTGGGTATGTTGTTGTTGTTGTTAGCGTACGGAATTACTCGATAATTGTTTGTGAGGGGAAGTTGAACATCTGAAACTTTTAGTTCGGAATGATTTGTTAGTTAGTTGAATGATTCAGGAATAAATGTTGTTCTGTGCATATGGTTGCATTAAGTTTATAACCTCTGCAACTTGCCTGGACTGTCTATTGGACGGTAATTGTACCTAACATGGAATAGAGACTGTTTTCAGAGTAAAAGCCCAAGTTGCCTCATTGGCAGTTAGGGCTAAGAAGCATGTGAATTTGATTAGTAGGCCATCAAGTTTGGTTCTGAAGAGGAGGGGGACCAGCAACAAAATCTGTACACACTGATTCGTGGTGTGATAGTAGTATCCACGGCTCCACGCCTACGGCTACCTATTAGTGCCAATCTTGCTATAGCTCATTGCACATAGTATGTCATGTATATTGTTATAAACTTATAATAAATGATCGAGCACTAAATATTAGACAATTAAAATTTAAATGGCGACATGTTTATGTGTTTGAATTATTATTCATGAATTGTCATAGTCTTGGCCACAAGTAAAAAAAAAAAAAAGTAGCCTGATGTACAAAGTATCCCGTGTTCACGCAGGGTCCGGGGAAGGGTCGCACCCCATGAGGATGTGATATAGGCAGCCTATCCTGATGTAAGCATCAGTGGGCTGATTCTATGACTTGAACCCGTGACTTATATGCCACACATAGACAATTTTACCGTTGATCCAAGGCTCCCCTTCATTCTTATCCATATGTATCTTGTATAAAATAATGCCGAAACTAAATTGATAATACAATATTTGACTTTCGGAGTTTAACATTGAAACTAAAGATGTACCTTATCAGATTTTCAGGTTTAACAAACTAAAATACGCTTTATTAGATTTTATACCAGAGACCAATTGCTGCATAAGTAACACAAATTTTGTACATAAGTTATATTTTCTTATATTTCATACCAAACGTTAGTGGGCGTTTTGTAGGGTGTATAAAAATAGTGCTGAATAAGGTGTATTAGCAATGCAAGAATTGGTAATGTATACGTTAGTAATGCAAGTATTAGTTATATACAATTTATTTCTTATTCACTGTTTGGTGTGGTGTATTAAAAATTGATATGTATTGCATAATTTTTTAAGAAATTAGTTGTTTACAAAAATGCCCTCCGTATTCTTTAGCTTTAAGGGAGGATAATTTTGTCTTTCATGCTAATGCATGCATTAATAGCCTTGCATTGATAATATCATGGTTTGTTATGTATTAGTTATACATAGAATTATACCAAACTAGTGAATATGTACGCGCTTCGCGCGATTATAAAAGAATATCAATCTATGAAATGATAAGCAATCCAGTATCTTCGATAAAATACTCATAAGCAGCATACATTTCGGTTAATTCATGCATAATAAATATTACTAATATTTTGATTGTCATAAGCTTCTTGGGCATCAAATGGGATTGATATTTGGATGAACAGTACGATGTGCAACAGTAACAATATAATAGCAAAAAGTTTTTTTCAGTTCATCACTCTTCTTCATAGTTAGCAGCATATGCCTTGGAATAATTTTGTCCTTGTTATCATTAGCCGCATTCTTAGATAATTTTAATTTGTATAACCATTTTTTACAAATTAAGTTCACTAAACCCATTTTAAAAAATATATCCATATTAGTATTTGCGAATTTCACCTCTAACACAAGCCAAACTACTACGATTTAATTTTTTTCCTCAAAAATGATTATGTCTCGACCAAATATTCATACTGACGTAATGATGTTATTTCTCAAAAATTATAACCAAACCTTATCTTATGAAGATGTTAGTGAAATAATGGAGATGAAGCAATAATCAACTAATTTCTATACTAATGATGCAATATTCTTTATCATTTCTATCTTTGACAACTTATTATATCCCAGTAACCACCAGCCTAATTAATTCACGTCTAAGATAATGGACGAAGAAGGAACCAAAGCCAAGGGCATATAAACAATCATTATGAAGCAAAATTAATTTCTATCTAAATTAAGGTACCTTACATTCAGCAAAATCTGTTGAGATGTTTTTCATTTTTTGAAGATGAACTATCAAGGAAAAAAATATTATTCTCAAGTTACTTCAAATTTCATCTCAAAATCATATATTTAACTCCACCTCATTTCTTGATTTCTAACATGACAAAATAGTTTGATGTTTTTATATTAGCTAATTCCCAAACATAATTCCCATTTCATTTCAACCCAAAAAGCAAAACGAATTGAAGAAAAGAGAAGAAATTAAAAAAATCGGAAATTAATTTAACCTCACTAAACATGGGAATATTTTCTCATGTCCATTTTCTTCACAAGTACTTCACCAATCTAATATTAGTTGAAACACACTAAAATTAAAATAAAAATCAATTTAGGCAGAACTAAGTAATCATGTCCATTTTCTTCTCTAACAAAAGTGAACAAAATAAAATTAAATTAAACCTAGCCAAGAAAAGTATATATACTTTTTAGACCGAAACAAATTGATCAAAACCTACCTGAGGAAGAAAAAATAATTGAAAGAATTACAAGTAAATACACTTGACTTCACACCATAACAAAAAATGGTTCATATTTTTAAGTTTTACCTGACCTAACCCATATTGTATATATTTTGAAAGCACTAGCAAATTCAAAATCTGTTTTCTTACAACCAATGCTTCTAAAAGCTATGAAGTTAAATCTATGTTCTCACAACCGTTGCTTTCACTCTCTTTTCTTCTCACATCTTCTACATATGCTTCAAGGGGCCGTCTGCCATTACTGCTTCTCCCCTGTGTCACCTAGTTACAATATAAGAAAATTGAAGATTCATCATTCCACCATGCATTGAAAGACATTCAAAGCTTTTGCTTTCAAAAATAAGATTTTTTGAGTTTGTTAGTTGTTTGGATTGGGTGTTGTTCCAATTGATTGAAAATATTAAAAGGAGTTCAAAATTTAAATTTGAAGTGATTTGGAGTAGATTGGCCGTGTATTTTCTGCTTCTCCCCCTGTTTGCAATGTCAGAAAATTGAAGAGTAGAAGTCCACCATTGAAGGCCATCTAAAGCTTTGCTTTCGAAAATAGATTTTTTTTGAGTTTGTTAGTTGTTTGGATTGAGTGTTGTTCCAATTGATGGAAAATATCAAAAGGAGTTCAAAATTTAAATTTGAAGTGACTTGGAGTAGATTTGAGCAAGATTTGCGTTAAATTTCAGAAAAAAGGCAAGGTAGAAGACAAGTCAGTTTTTTGTATAATTATGTATAATCTTGTATAATAGTGTATATGAGTGTATAAACACATCTCATACACTATTATACACTTTTATACACCTTTATACAAGCGTCTGTAGAGGAACTTCTTCCACGATTTTCAGTTACAATTCTTGTTCAAAACCAGTCCAAATCTCCATTAAATGACTTCAAATTTTATATACAACCTCCTTATACTATTCCTAACAAGTCTAAATAATACCCACTCTAAATTTCTCACAAAATTCAATTCGAAATTTAAACCCACATATTTAAGCTTGTTAAAAATCTAATTTTCACCATCCAAATGGATTTAGTTTGTTGAACTAATATTTGAGTCGCACTTACTGATTCAAAAATTAACTTAAAAATATGAGCAATTATTTTTTAAAAATTGAATAGTAATTTTGAGAATCTATTGGAATTAAATTTTGAGTATTAGCCTATATTTTTGGGATATTTAGTTGAAAATTGAAATATAAGCTATAAAATTGAAAGATAGAGAGCCCATTTATTCTTATGTGAAATTTTCCCATCTTTAAATGGGATTTCTAGAAACGGCTATTTGTGCACTTCGCCCACAATTTGTCAGCCTGTCCAGAACAACATAGAAGAGATAAGGAAACAGGTTCCATCCCTTTCATTCGGTGACAGCTCAATCACAACCGTTCAATGATCTTTAGAAAATCATTGAAGATTCCATAGCCCAATGTCACATACTAACTGTAGGCAAGCATTAGCTTTATGCTTCATACCCACCAGTCAAACTATCATCCACACGGGACCACACCACTGAACCAAGACTCCATTTTTACCAAGAAAATTAGGAGAAAACTATTATCAAATGCTCTTTAGCTTAGTCTTAAATAAACTTTCTGTAGAACTGAACCCCCCTCACCCCCATGTTATTTATCTATGTATTAGAACATATTTAATTAATTAATAGAATATTGGGATAAATGTTTACTTATAACTGTTTTTGAATAAACAAATACAAGTGGGGGTTTCTTAATTTCTGGTTCAAGAATTGACCAGTGAAGGCATTGTTGGTAAACCCCAAATCAACAATTCAAATGATTCTGCTTATGTTGAGCTTTCATTTTCTCTGAAGTTGATTGGTCTCTTGATTTTTTGTTGTTTAGACTTCACTTTAAGCAACCCCCATGTTTTGTATTTCTTCTTTTTTAATTTTTTTTTCTTAAATTTCTCTTCTTTGTAACTGTAATGGGCTTTATTTCTTCATCTGGGATGTTCAAGAATTGCTTAAAGGAGAAGACTTTGAATTGATCTTAAATGGGTGTGGCTAAAAATTTGATCTTTTTGAGGAAAAATGATGGGGTTTTGCTTAGAGTTTTATTCAGCTTGTGGTTCATCTTTGGTGGGTTTTGTCCAGTAATGTGCCTCAGGCCTCTCAGGGAAAGATATCAATCGTGGGGCGATGAGGTTAGTATTCGGAGTTATATTCTATTTGCTCTTCTTTGTTTTTTGCCTGCAAGTAGAAATTATTTTTTATTGGAATAAAATGTGCCCAAATAGTGGAATAAGTACTGCTCTTACTAGTTTAGATCGTAGCATAGCCACAAAGTTGATTAATTGATTGATCGTCGATTGTTGTTGTTGCTGTTGTTCGAAAACAGGATTGGTTAATGTTGTAAAAGTATCCGCGGTGAAGTTTGCTACTTTAATACTGAATTGCATATTAAAAAAATGAAGCTTTACTCATTCAGCTAACATAAAGTGCGAAAGTTGTGTTAGCTAGCTGGTGAATTCTAGTCTTATGATCGTATTGTTTATGATTGGTTCTATTTCTTGTGTAGTTTTGCAGTGTTTAAAAATGTACTCGAAAGACTTTGCATGGTTTAATTTCTGCTGATATGTTAAATTGCTCTCTCCTTCTGTTAAGTAGCTTGAGCTATGTGGTTAATGGAATTGATATCTTTGGTTCCTGGCGAGCAAGAAAAGTACTATTGGTCTTCTACGTACTGTCTAGACATTCGATATTTATAAAATGGGCCGTAGTGGAATGGAACAGATATTAGGGATTCATATAGTTACACCGACTAGTTTGGGAGTAAGGCTAGTTGTTGTTGTTATTGTTGGAATTCTTGATGGGAAAGTTCTGACTTTGGTGCGTGGCACTGAGTTTCTGTCCCTAAGTTTAACCTTAGGCTTCTGATTGAAAAGAAAAAGGTTTTAGCTTAGGCTGAAACTCGAAAGGGCTTTCGTGAAAGCTGATTGATAGGAAAGAAGAAGTGACTGGTGAGGGTCTAAAGTGATTCGGTGTTGTTGTTAATTGGATAAGCTAGCGATGACAAGCATATATGGGGGATGTAGCATATGCAATGTGGTTAATGTTCATATGCTTCAAGTTTGAGTGGGTTGATTAACGGAGCAAATTTTCACTTTTCATTTTATTCTTGTTGAGTCTTAGCTAACTTGACCTTATGTCAGTCAAAGGCTGAGCTCTTTTATAACATTGATGGAACTTTATATGACATAGATTAAAAAAACGGGAAAAAAACCTGCGATAGAAAGGTGATACGTTTGACTAACCCACACATCTATTAGACTTTCTCTTTGAAGTCTCAACAGATGCCAATGTTCTTGTATGCTTTTCGCCAAAAAAAAAAAAGAAGAAAAAAAACTAGGTGAAATGTGAAATTAGAACAAAGTTTTATGTGCTTGCCAGTTCGTGAATGATGCTATAAAAATCTGCTGTATGATGATTACTCCAATAAAAACATGAAAAGCCTGAGTAGTGTTTTGGAGAAACATCTGATGATAGAAATAATGCATATCTCTAGTATATGATAAAAAATTGTTCAACATATGTACCATTTAAAAGAAACGCCATTCCTTCTTTCTTGCACATGTTGCATGTAAGCATCGACGGGCCTAAGCAAAACACATGTCTAGATGCAGCCTAGGTGCGGCAACCATAGGCTGGTGAGAGGAATTCAAGCTATTTGGCTTAATCTGCAGCTGATAGGTCTAGTCCTTTATACTCTTTGAATCTTACTAAATGTAAGTTTAGTATAAAAATGAGGAGATATGGGTGATAAAGTTATATGAGCTAAGAAGGAATAATCCGTCTTTATTTATCCATTCTTTTATATGGAACTTGCTCTTATGAGTATTACCTTGTCTAATTATATTGGAAAATCCCGAACAAAGTAGAATTTTCTCTGGAACTATTTCATGTATATGCCTACTGCCAAGATATCTGCCTCTCCAATCAACTCTTGACACCAATAAAGAGCTGGTGTTTACATATAAAAAAAATCAGGGATGATGAAATGACTAGATAAATTCAGTCAATAAGATTTGTAATTACTAGATGGATAAACTCGGTCAATGGGATATGAAATTATTCTACTCAGTTATGACTTCTTGGAGCTCATTTATGAGTATGGAACTCTGGAAAGAATATAGTCCTGCATTTGAACATGGAACCTGAAGATAATTTCATTTCCAAAAGTGAAAAAGGCCTCCTTTTTGTTTCCACCTAACCTTTAATCATATCCTTATTGTTTGTTGCAGTGGCTTCTTGTTAGAAAGGATGAAAATGAATTGGGGCCATTTTCTGCTTGGAATATAACAGGAACTTATAGAGGTTTGTAAGTTGGTTGTAAATATGATACTTTAGTGCATTGCTCATATTTCATATGAGTTTAACAGAATACTTTCCTGTTGTTCTACCTTTCAAAATAACGCCTTATTTGTTTTGTTAAGCCAACTGGGCTAAGAACTTATGGCCAATTTTGTAAGTGATTCAGTGGAACTCATCAAACACAACATAAAGGAAAATCTCATGCTCATATCAATTAATATAGCTCAGTTGCTGTTTCTGTCTTGAATCTAATAATACCTTCTTCTGGACATTTGAGCTGTGCAGGGTCTTGGAGATTCCTAGATTCAACAAATGGCTCTTCCAGGTTTCCTGATTTTAGGAAGTCCAATGGCAACTCGGTCCTTGAATTGATAAGTAATCCAACAAAAATAACTGGTGTACATTATGTTCAGGTAGTCCCGTCATCATTAAATAAGTGAATTTCTCTACAAATTATTGTGCTAACTTCTGTTGTTTCCACGTAAGTACTTGTCTCTGACCTTTTAAAAAAATAAAGTTGTATATGTCATTGTGTCCCAATAGGTTTACTTAATTTTTAAGTAGATGTTCTGGTTAGTTTACTCGCTCTTTCTATTAGAGCTTCTCTCATAAGTCATACCAGGTATCGTTTACTGTTGTTTGCAACTTTCAAGAATTCAAATTCATTTAGCTGTACAAAATTTTGAACTTTGATGTAATGTTCTTTATCAAACTAACTAGTCAAGAATTTCTTTAATATTTTTCCAACTACCACTAATATAGTACATAAATCAACTTAAGATTTTATACTTTGCATTCATTCAAACACTGTCATATGACAAGGATTGTGCTGCTATTTTGCTGAAGAAGTCTTACACAGCAAAAAGAGGCAGCCGGTGCACAAGGCATCCCGCGTTCACGCAGGGTCCAGGGAAGGGACGCACCCCAAGAGGGTGTGATGTAAACAGCCTACCCTAAAGCGAGCATTTGTGGCTGCTTCCACGGCTCGAACCCGTGACTTGTAGGTTACACGGAGACAACTTTACCGTTGTTCCGAGGCTCCCCTTCTTACACAACATCAGTCGTTCACCCAAAGTTCCCCACAACCACTTTGGTATTTCATCCCAGCAGTATTGTGGAACAAATGTCTATTGCTACTATTAGTCTATAGCTTGTGGTGTTAGTGGTGTAATGGAATTGTTCTTCATCTTTTTATTTCTCCTAGCATTTCTATCATACCCTTAAATATGCTGTTTGTTGAATATGCAAACTTCTTCCTGGTAATCCCTTTGACAAATTGTAACTTATCCAAATATACCTGCAAATTTGTAAACCAGTGAATTATAGAGCTGTAAGCTCAACACCTTACTAGGAATAGTCTGATGTGCCTACTGATTCTAGCTTTGCTTCGTTATTGTAATGTATTGCTATCCTTTGATGAGTTGTGCATAAGCAGTGAAACACACGATTCTGAAAATTGAAGTCCAATACTTTCTCTATTGCAGATTTACTATTAAAAGTAATATTTAGCAGGGGTTTGATCTTGCTCAGATGATGAAACTTTTTATGCAGAAATTGCACATTTCTACAATTTAACTTCATGTTGTACACAACAGGGTGCAATAATTTTCCATGATGTTTTTGACAATGAACATGGAGTTGGTGGTGCTCAAATCAGAGTAGAAGGTGTATATATATGGCCATTCAGACAACTTCGAATGGTAGCTTACAGGTACTAGTTGCTAATTGGTACCTAGTCTGGAAAAAAATTGATGTAAAAATATGCTAAAGTAATTAAGTAACTCATGCCAAAACTGTACAATAGTTGTTTTCTAGCTTTGAAATGCAACCAGCTTTTATCCTGCTGAATGATTCCGATAAAAAGTTAGTATTTAACAAAACCAATGAAGAACTGTTATATGATACATAAGACAATGGATGGTCAGAACTGGTGTCTTTGCTGAAATTGAAGTAATTCATGCCAAAAATGTACAACAATTGTCGCCCAGGCCTTTGGTCTAGTGGTAAGAGTGCATCGCGTAAAGTGTGGGTTAGGTGGCGCATGTTAGGGGTTCGAATCTTACTGCAGACAAAAGCCCGGTACTTAAGTGGAGAAGGGTAGAGGGGCGGGCCAAATATCCAACCGAGCTTCGAACCGTGCGCCACTAGCCCTCGGGTAGTTCTCGGTTATAAAAAAAAATAGTGTACAACTTTTTCTAACTTTTATTGCTAGAGTCCTTTTATCATGCTTGAGGATTGCGATTAAAAGTTGTATTTACGAACTCAGATAAGAACTGTAATGTGATACATAAGACAATGGATGGTTATGACTGGTGCATCTATGTTAAATTTGATTTGTATTATGTCTTGGACTGTCTAGAGAACATAATGGTATTCTATTCGGGTTCAAGCAATATGGCCTCACGTAGGAACTATTAGCTTATAAATAAGGCCTGGGTACTACAGTGAGAAAGAAAGATAACAAGATAAAGCCTCATATATTACCTCTTCATTTTCCTAGGTTTAGTTCCACTTAAGGTGCTTTATAGTGCATGAAACTATCAAGGCCATATTGTTCAAATTACCAAAATAGCAGTGTACGTACTTATACTTGACTACTTCCTTGTACTTGCTAAGTTGAAAGCGGAGCTATTCTCAGTGCGAGAATAATAATCCTATCTGTTTTGATGCAGTTAGTAGCTGCGTATTAAGATATTTACTCACCTTTAGAGTATCTAAATCTTGTGTTCTTCAGAAGATGGAATTTAAACTTTAGATATTGGTTCACTCATCACATAACATGCTTGGAGATCCTATCTTAACATGCTTCATCAACTCACAGTCGTGCTTCTAATTTGCAGTGGCAAAGATGGTGAGTTTGGGCAGGAAGATGATTATCTATTGTCGAATCCATATCACTTGGTATTAATTACAACAATATGTCATTTGTCCTCAGCATGGATTATTGAAAAGAGTTTTGACATGTCACCTTATGATCATCAATAACATTGAGTTCTGCTGCTGCTAGAATCAGTTGAAGTACTTTAATTTTCTTCAAATGTGTCACATATTTATATGATTATATGATTTATGTTTGAAGAACGCCATGCTTGAATTCCATTGAGAATTTGGCATACTTTGAATTTTATATGATATTCTGGTAAGGCTGCGTAAAATAGACCCTTGTGGTACGGCCCTTTCCCGGACCCCGCGCATAGCGGGAGCTTAGTGCACCGGGCTGCCCTTTATTCTGGTAATGGCACAACAAATTTCATAAGTTTTTTCTTCTACTTCTTTAGAGCTCCTTTTGTCTACTGTATTTTTCTTTTTCTAAAGAAAATTGCAGGGTGTATCTCTTTATTATCATTTGAAATTTTAGCACATATTTGGATAGCCATAAGTAGAATTCTCTTTCGAAAGCGGGATAATGAGATGGAACTTCTAATACTATTCATATCCTGTAGATGATTTTCCTTTCCCCTTATCCTTTGCTTTTTATTTCTCTTTTTGGTTTTTTAAAAATGTTTTTGGATGTTCCGTTCTTCCAGTGACAGTAATCTGAGTTTTTAGCTGTTAAGAAGATTTTTGTCATTGAAAATGACTTGCTTCATCCATTATCTTTGTTGACAGCTTGGAGTTTTCTCATCCCACATCTTCCAGGAGTCTTCTCGAGATAAGATTTGGAAAAAGAAACACTGTAATAACGTTTACTCAACGTCGATCCGGTTTTTAATGTTGTAACTTCTCGCTTAAGCTATGTATCTTTTTGTTTCTGCAGCACCGTTTTATGAGATGGAGAAACATTGTAATATTGAAATTGCTGCAAAAATTGCTCGTGTCTCATCCTCCACTAATGGTACTTCGGGTTTTCTTGTTTACCTTTCACCTTTGATATGATACAAGATCCTTGATCATACCTTATCCATAAGCTTGTGCAGAATATCAGGAAGAAGTGATTTATCTTTTTTTTGTCAGATGGTGCTCGTGATCATTATCACCTAGAAGGATTGATAGAGAGCCCTTCAGTGGATGCTGACGGAGACTGTTTCTCACCAATGCTATTGAATGCCACCTCTGTCAATATAGAGGTTTATTACAACAAAGCAGTGAACTATACATTGATGGTCACATTTGTATCCTAAAGCACTTCTCTTTTTTACTCCCTCTGTCCCAATTTATGTGACGGTGTTTGACTCGGTACGGAGTTTAAGAAAGAAAGAAAGATTTTTGAAACTTGTGGTTTAAAACAAGCCATAGATCTTTGTGTGGCTATAAATCATCTAATTAATTGTAAAGTTGGAATTTTGAAGCTAAATTGTTTCTAAATAAGGAAGTATAACATTCTTTTTGCGACGGACTTAAAAGAAAAGTATGACATATAAATTGGGACAGAGGGATTATTAGTATCATTTTTTCTGTAAATTGCACTTGTCTGGATTCTTTAATTGCCTAATCCACCAGATATCTTTTCTGCAAGTACTCCTCCTTATTCGACAAATGGAACATAGCAACACTCAATCAGTAAGACTACCACCATCTTAGTCACATGATAACAAGTGCTATCTCCCTCTCCCTCTCCCTCTCCCTCTCCCTCTCCCTCTCTCTCTCTCTCTCTCTCTCTCTCTCTCTCTCTCTCTCTCTCTCTCTCTCTCTCTCTCTCTCCTCCTCTCTCCTCCCTCCCTCCCTCCCTCCTCTCTCCTCCTCCTCCTCCTCCTCTCTCTCCTCCTCCTCCTCTCTCTCTCTCTCTCTCTCTCTCTCTGTGGTGATAAAGTAGAAGAATGATATGTGATATTTTTTTTTCTAGGGAGCTGCCAAAGTTTCAATTCTGATGATTGGACAACAGGCTATCATGGATGCTTATCTTTGTCTTTTGCATCTGACCGCTGGAATACTTGTTGGTAAGTTTGATCAGTAGTTGTTGTCTTGGTCATTCTAACTGGTACTAATATAGTCACAGAGTTCTGTGTAAGCTATTCATTCCTTGTGAGCAGAGGCGGATCCAAGATTTAAGCTTTTTGGTTTCAACCTCTAAGATTCTTAGTATGAACCCATTGTATTTCTAAAGTTATGGGTTCGTATCTACTATTTCTTGCAGTTTTCATGAATGTTTACACATAAATATATACTTTGCGTTGAAAGTGCCGAGTTCAGATGAACCCGGAACAGATATACTCTGCATCCGCCTCTGGTGATCAGGTGTTCTTCGGTCAGAGTGCAAGTCATACCTATGTCATATTCTTCTGCGTTATTTGCCACTTTGAAAGCAGCACTGTTAAAAGTTTATGCAGATGGTTCTTCAGCTGATTGACATTCTTGACGTGTTCATTCTTTTCTCATAACAAACTTATGTTGTTGGATATTGTCAATGAAGCCCTACCCTTGACTCTCAAGTATCACTTTTATGTAGTTTTTCTTCATAGAAGTCTCTCCAAACTTATATCCAATTCTTGCTATGTTAATGAAGTCGTATAAGTATAAGGTGGTCACTGATTTCTTATGGAACTGTGTGCCGCTCCCTTTAATTCTTTTGCAGAATCCCTTTTCAATGCTTTTGCAACTGCTGCATTCTTCAAGTTTGTTGTCTTCTCGATATTTGAGATGAGATATCTTCTCGCTATATGGAAAGCAAATAGGCCAATGAATAGTGGAGAGGGTTGGGAAGCAATGAGGCGTGAACTGTCAGTACTTTACAGCCGTTTCTGTAAGTATCTTTTACTTAATGTGGGCTTGTATAGAAATAGTTAACAGAATCAGCAACTGGAGATTTGTTTAATACACATGCCTTTGTTATCAATATGCATGCTGCTATTGAAAAGGTCATTAGATGTTAAAATCAAATAACATATCTGGTTTCACCAGCATTTTACGTCATTCTTTGTCCAACTTGCTGGTGGACAGGCTAATGAATTAACTGCTTTCTTGTTCTATCACTTTTCCCCAATATTTTTTTTTGTGAGCCAACGAACTTTGACCAAGTACAAGAGAAAGATTTCCTAAAGAAATGTTGAAGCATTTGATTCGAGTCTTTCGCATCTCCCTCTCCTCTGAAAGTTGGGCCGCTTGAGTTGCATTTGCAGTTGGTCATAAAAAATCTGCTCGCTTTTTACTTTTCCTTTTTCTTTTTTTTTTTCCTCTTTTAAGAACCTTTTTTTATTATTTTCTGAATTTTTTTGCAGATGGGATTCTTTTAGGTGGTATATTGGTCATGTACGAGTTTCACAAGCTTCTACGCCCTATTCTTCTCCTTTTACACTCTTTTTGGATACCTCAAATTGTAACTAATGTCATTCGTGACTCGAGAAAACCGTTGCACCCTCATTACATCTTGGGAATGAGTATAACTCGTCTGGCAATCCCATTATATGTCTTTGGCTGTCCTCACAATTTCATGCGTATAAAGCCTGACAAGAATTGGTGCATTTGCTTGGGAGTTTTTATGGCGTTGCAGGCGGCAATTCTTCTTCTGCAGCACTATCTTGGATCTCGTTGGTTCATTCCACGTCAGGTTTGATACTGCTCCATCAGTTGAATCTCTCGAAAGGATTAATTGTTGAAAGCTGGAAAAACTGAAAATACTTCATTCTGCCCTTTTACATATCTTATGTAAGCTTTATTGTCGTGTTGCAGATTTTACCCGAGAAGTATAACTATTACAGAAGGTTTGATCAAGGTGCCAATAGTGCCGCTGATTGTGTTATTTGTATGGCTGCTATTGATCTTACTCTACGTTCAAATAATTGCATGGTAATATATAGTCATAAAAGATTTTCTCGCTTAATCTAGAATTCCTATTAGAAAGTGATTTTAGCTACAAAATTTCTCGATATTCAGGTGACACCTTGTGATCATTTCTTTCATTCCGGTTGTTTGCAAAGATGGATGGACATAAAGATGGAGTGTCCAACATGTCGACGTCCTCTTCCACCAGCCTGAATAGATGTTATTTCTTGAATTTATATTGATATAGCGCAACTGACATTGCTCAACCTGTTTAAAAAGGTAAATGGCTTTGCATGAAATTATATTTGAACAACAGACGATGACCGACTCTTTTGCTTTGCTAGCTCTTGTGGACACTGTCGGTTTAGTAAATTCAGCAGTCATTACGAATGGAGTTTTAAAAATGTTGTAGTTGTAAGATGTTATATGCTTGTAATTGGATATCTGAAGGTCCATTCTTTCCTATAACCGAAAAGGAAAAAATATGTTGACAAAGTTTTGTTTTTTGTTTCAGGTTGGCCGACTGAGAGCATACTTAAGAAGTCTTCACTAAGTATTGAAAAGCTAACAGATTCACCAGATTGCTGTGCAGATGGCCTGTAATGTACATTAGTAATATAATATCTTGTTCAAGTGATAACTGTCTATTCTTTTCTTGTATTACACCATAAACAGATTTCTTTGAGAAATACATTCACTTGAGTCCAGAGCAAACTATGTGGGAAAATGTGTAGTTATTTCCAAATTGTGAATTCTAGACAGGAAGTTGGTATCTTTGGCTTGGGAGCCCTAAGATCAGTGTCCTATCTTCAAGATGTAAATTACAGGTACATAGCAAATATGTTTGTTTTTCAAGGACAAGTAATGTGTATATCAATGTAGAATTTTTGCAATCGAAATAAAACACATGCTCCACCGCTTCTGCGACCCCTGTCACTTCCGTTGAGTTTCATTCTTGCGAACGTACTCCGGGCAATCTCATGCACAACAAAAGAAATTTCTAATGCCTAATGAGTTGACCAATTCGTCTACCCCGCATCCTATTCTCTTTCTTTCACTATTCCCACTTGGGTCCCTGGCTTTGAGTTTTTTCAATACTTCCATGTTGAGATACGTTACCAGTTTGAATTTGATATAAATTTATATTTGAGATTTTTTCTTTCCTATACCATATATGAAACCTTATTACCAAAAATGTGCATAGTTTCTAACTTACCCGCCCTGTCCACATTTTTTCTACAGTTACTATGCCAATCATTAAATACTAATTAATAGTAGCTGAATCTTCCTAATTTGTCGAGCTAAAATTGAGGAACAGAATATTCTAAAAAGATTTGGTGTAAATCAGATCAAGTCATATTCTTCCAGATATTCCTATTTAGGCGCGTTACAATTATGGAAGTAAATATTCTTCTAGATATTTTCCACCATTGATAGCCATTAAAAAGCTTGAAAGCTTTGAATTCAAATTTGGATTTTCAAACATCATTATTTGTTTGGATTGGGTGTTGTTGAAAATAATCGGGAATATGGTTTAGAGTTTATATCTCAGTTTTGAGGGGTTTTGGTGAAGATTAGACTTGGTTTTGACTGAAATTCAGATTGAAACTCGAAGAAGAAGAAGAAGAAGAAGACATATTGCAGAAATTGTAGATAAATTGTAGATTATTTGTATTCTGATTGTAGATGCTTTATTTTCTGTTTTCACAAATAAAAAACGGCTAAAACTTCTACAAATCTTCTGAAAAAACGTAATTATGTCAAAAATCACAATTATGCTACAATTGGATGGGAATTGGGATATAAAAATTCAATGTACCCAGTTTGTAAATAAATTGTAGATTATTTGTATTCTAATTGTAGGTGCTTTGTTTTCTGTTTTCACAAATCAAAAACGACTAAAACTTCTACAAATCTTCTGCAAAAAATGCAATTATGTCGAAAATGCCAATTATGCTACAATTGAAATGGGAATTGGGATATTAAAATTCAATGTATCCAGTTTGTAGATATTTTGTAGATAAATTGTAGATTATTTGTATTCTGATTGTAGATGCATCGTTTTCTGTTTTCACAAATCCAAAACGACTAAAACTTCTACAAAATCTTCTGCAAAAAACAGTCTACAATTTATCTACAATTTTTCTATAATTTATCTACAATTTCTGCAATATGTCTTCTTCTTCTTCTTCGAGTTTCAATCTGAATTTCAGTCAAAACCAAGTCTAATCTTCACCAAAACCCCTCAAAATTGAGATATAAACTCCAAAACATATTCCCAATTATTTTCAACAACACCCAATCAAAATAAATAATGATTTTTGAAAACCCAAATTTGAATTCAAAGCTTCAAAGCTTTTTAATGGCTGTCAATGGTGGAATTGCTGCTCCCATGTCTCTTTGAAGGTTTGTTCTTCTTCATTGAGAAAATTTGAAGCTGAAGGTAAATGTGTGTATGAACTTTGAAGATTTGACTTCAATTTTGATGAACTTTGTTGTTCTTCATTGATGAACTTCAACTGGAGTAAAATGGGGAACCAACTTTGTTGAAGGGTTTCTTCCATTTTCTGTGAATTTAGAGGGAGAATTTGGTTTCAGAAGATGGAAAATGGTAAAAAGAGCGTGGGTATGGGTAAAACGTGGGTGGGACTGAGGGGTTAGGAGAGAGAAACGTGCAGATTCCTTTAATTAAGGAGTAAAAAATGTACAATTAATTATACCCTTAATTAATTATGGTATAGAATTGGTAATTTGGTATACTAAGTGTAATTAAGTCAAACCTTAAACATTGAGGGTAATAAGGTTTCCTATGTGGCATAGAAATATAAAAATTCCTTTATATTTTATGTTACGATTAACCTTTGGGATCCAAAAGAAACTTGGGCATTTATTACTTGGATTGTATGTCCAATTTATTCATACTCTAACAAATAAGAAATTTGTAGACTTAAGTATCCTAAAAGAGGTTTGATCAGGAAAAACCTTAAAATCAAGGGCAATTTTGTCTTATAAAACTTTATCATGGTATGACTAATACAAGTATTGTTATCTCATATTGCATTAAGTATGAAATAATATACATCAACTGATGTATAACTTATACAAGGAGTAACTTGCAGAAATTAATAAGGAATACCAAACACTAGATAATTAGGTACAAAGTTTTATACCATGATTATTTCTTCTAATACATCATACCAAATATTCCTTAAGGTATAAAAAAGGAACAAATACGTATATCTACGACCTTACTTGAACAGGATCTGTTCTATAGGCTCGTACTACTATATCCTTGAGTTCTAAGGAGACACAAAACCAAGTATGGTGGATGAATCATGGTCATTAGGCCAGAGCATTATTAACAGCCTCCATCGCCTTCGGGTCATGGAGTTGTAGATGATCGTTCTTAGCTCCAACTGATAATAGGTGAATTTGACTATAATCACACCTTAAATAATCACCTTCTTGTGTAGTATTAGTGCTAAAAGTGATAACAAAATGCTCTTATTAGTGCTTTTCATGATTTGCACGTGATATATGTATAAGGAAGGCTAAGGAGCAGTTTTGGAGTCAAAAAAAATGAAGAAAAAGAGGCCAACTGTGAAATTCCCCAAGTAAACCACGCAAAATAGGCCTGAAGATTCAGAGGACTAGGTTGACCGCGGTTCCACCGCGACCGCGCTAGAACCGCGGTGGAAGATATCTGCAGATAAGTTCAGATTCAGAGAAGGCTTTTGGCAGTGGTTTGACCGCGACCGCGGCAGAACCGCGGCGGAAGCAGAAAACTTCAGGGACTAAAGTGTAAAACACGGGATTTTTAGACCTAAACCCTATTTAAAATATTAGACTTCGCCCAAGAGAGGCATGTATTGATTTGTAAGGTTTCTTAGCAAGAAAAAAATCATTGTGAGAGAATACTCCAAACATCTTTCTTCTTTACTTTTGATTTTTATGATGAATTCTATCTTAGTTTATTTTCCCATAGCCATGAGTAGCTAAATTCCTTGTCTAAGGTTTTGATGGAACCTATTGGGTGATGAACTTCTTGTTTATGTGAATACAAATTGCTAGTTTAATCTCTATTTGTTCAACTTCGTGTTTGTTGTAGTTAATTGACAGGATCCTCAATTAGCTGTGCCTATTTAGTGTGCATAACTTGGAAAAGAGTGCATATTTAGGGTATTGTTGAACAACACCACTCCTAGATTATTAGAGGAATCTATAATTGCGGGTTTAAAGGCGGGATTAGGGATAACGAAGCCTTGGGTGTAATCTAAAGTGAATCGTGCTAAATAAAGTAAGCTAGTGTATCTCGGGAGAGTGCAATAGTAAATTACTGTGATTACTCGGGAGAGATTTACGGTAAGATTAGCGTTCATGATTGATAAAGAGGTGTTGGTAAATTTGTATGAGCATAAACAGAAGGAATTCCATCAATAGGGGAAATCATTGCCTTAGCTTTTTATCATAATTGTTTACAACCTTATTAGTTTAGTTTACAGCTATTTAGTTACTTGCAAGCGTAGTTGTTAAAGAACATTCAACGGAGATTTGCATATTTGGGAAGCTGGTTCTGAAGAATTAGTGGGTCTGAAGATAGTGGTTGATAGGTTAACTCTCTGTGGATTCGATCCTGGGCGTAATACTCGGGTTATATTTGCAACGTCCGCAGAGTCCTTTTTATAAGGCATAGTTGGGCGTGATCAAATTTTGGCACCGTTGCCGGGGAGTTAACGGAATTATCAATTACCATTGACAGAAATACAAAGATTCTTATTGTAGTTAGTTTTCTCTCTACCAAAATTTTTTTTTTCATTGAAAATTTAACGGTTGTTGACTTGGGTGCTCAGGTGTATGCCTAGAAAGTCTACGAGGACTGGAGAACTACTTGAAGGACTCTCAGACCCCGAGCAAACATTCCGGGCATTGAACCGTGCCAACAAAAGAATTCAACAATCCCAACAAACACTCAAAATCGAAATTAACATGGGAGACGTAAACGATCCCAACGGAAACGTCAGGAATGAGCAAGCTGGATTAAATGCCAGGGAAGGGGCACCTCCTGTGCCTGAGGGTGCATTATATGAATGGGCACAACCAACAGCTGACAATTTGGCTACTGCCATTGTTGTGCCCGCAATACAAGCTGAATCGTTCCAGATCACAAATAACATGCTACACTTGTTGCAGAACAAGAGACTCTTTTCTGGGACACAAACAGAAGATCCTCAGCAGCACTTGAAGAACTTCCTGTCTATATGCAAAACTCAAAGGCAACCCAACGTGACTCCGGAAGCAATCAGGCTATTATTGTTTCCGTTCTCGGTGACAGGAGCTGCTCAGGTTTGGCTAAACTCGCTCCCCATAAACTCTATAGAAACTTGGGATGAGTTGGTCAAGCAATTTCACAACAAGTTCCATCCGCCCAACAAAACTGCTCAACAAATTGATGAGATTGTGAGTTTCAAACAGAAACCAATGGAGACACTACACCAGACATGGGGTAGGTTTAAGGGAATGTTGGTTATGTGTCCCCATCATGGTGTTCCAGAGCAGATGTGGGACAACGATTTTACATGGGACTGTCAGACAGCATGAAGAATATCGTAGATGCCTCTGCTGGTGGGGCATTCTTGAGCAAGACTTGGAGAGAAGGTCAGAATTTGCTCGACAAGATGGCGCAGAATTCAGGTTGGACAACTAGGAACGCACCTATCACTCCAGTGGTGCACTCAGTGCCTCTTGATCCTTCTAATACAATGGCTGAAAATATGGCGACTCTCTTGACACAAATGAGCATCCTCACCAAAAAGGTAGAGGAATCAGGGCAGAAGCAGCAGGTTCATATAGTAGATACGTACCAAGTGGGGGCTTGTGCACATCTTGCATTAGTCNTTCATATTTTTAAGTTTTACCTGACCTAACCCATATTGTATATATTTTGAAAGCACTAGCAAATTCAAAATCTGTTTTCTTACAACCAATGCTTCTAAAAGCTATGAAGTTAAATCTATGTTCTCACAACCGTTGCTTTCACTCTCTTTTCTTCTCACATCTTCTACATATGCTTCAAGGGGCCGTCTGCCATTACTGCTTCTCCCCTGTGTCACCTAGTTACAATATAAGAAAATTGAAGATTCATCATTCCACCATGCATTGAAAGACATTCAAAGCTTTTGCTTTCAAAAATAAGATTTTTTGAGTTTGTTAGTTGTTTGGATTGGGTGTTGTTCCAATTGATTGAAAATATTAAAAGGAGTTCAAAATTTAAATTAGAAGTGATTTGGAGTAGATTTGAGCAAGATTGAGTTAAATTTCAGAAAAAACGCAAGGAAGAAGACGAAGTCAGTTTTTTGTATAATTATGTATAATCTTGTATAATAGTGTATATGAGTGTATAAACGCATTTTATACACTATTATACACCTTTATACAAGCGTCTGTAGACGAACTTCTTCCACGATTTTCAGTTGCAATTCTTGTTCAAAATCAGTCCAAATCTTCATTAAATGACTTCAAATTTTATATACAACCTCCTTATACTATTTCTAACAATTCTAGATAATACCCACTCCAAATTTCTCATAAAATCATATCCGGAATCTAAACCCACATATTTAAGCTTGTTAAAAATCTAATTTTCACCACTCAAATGGATTTGGTTTGTTGAACTAATATTTGAGTTACAGTTACTGATTCGAAAATTAACTTAAAATCTTGAGCAATCTTTTTTAAAAATTAAATAGTAATTTTAAGAACCTATTGGAGTTGGATGTTGAATCTTAGCCTATTATTTTGGGCTAGTTGATTGTAATTGAATATGGGTTATAAAATTGAAAAGTAGGGATATCAATTGTTCGTATGTGCAATTTTTCCAAAATAATTTGCCACCACCCCTCCCCCAAATAGAATCATAAAACCAAACAAATTATCTACTCAACGGAGAAGTCAGAATTTTGCAAACCAACAAACAAATATAAGTAACCAAATAAAAAGGGAATTACTCAAAAAAAAAAAAAAAAATACATATTCTGAGCACATGACCTCTCATAAAACATACTCCTATAGTCCTACTACACAGACATGAAGAGGACTGCCTTGAATTCAAGTTGCCGCTCAACATAGAAGTACTTGACCGCACAATTAGTCTTCCCAAATCCCAGCCATGGTTAAACTTCTGTAGAAAGAGACGTTTTCCTCCTATATAACCAGGTCGTCTGCAAACCGGATAGGATTCTGCTAGTTGTTAATAAGATGAGAGATCTCCTTATTTCTTCTTCTTACCTTTTTCCTTGTCTCTGTCCTCCTCAACAGTCTAAAAATCGCCCTTTTACGGTTTCTTGTTTGCATCATCTTCTTCGTCACTAATTTCCTTGTAACCTTGTTGAATACTGATCGTCTTCCAATTCAAAGATGATTAATGATTCTCCTTTCTTCCAAGCACTCCAACTACTGCAGATGAACATATTTCAGTGCAGGTCATCAATTAAAAATGCCGATAGATAAAGATGGATGGCGATTTAATCAAAAAAGAAACAAAATACTACTAAAAAGAATGAAACTTGGAACATGAATAAAAATGGATAAATGAACACATCACCTGCAACCAAAAATGAACTCATACAAAAAGTGCAACAAAAAAAAAATGCTAGAAAAGTTCATTCCGTGTCCAGAAATTAAAACCTGAACCAAAGTGGAGGATTTCACAGATTTACGAACAGCAATTGAGAGGAAGATAACACCTAGATCACCATCTTAGGCTAACTGGCACGTATAATCCTAATCCTCCAAAAAGAGAGGAAAGATAAATGAATTTGGTGCTTGTCATAGCAAGTTATCTTGTTGCTAAATATTTGCTGGGCCGAGGGAAAGGTATTTAGCAGGAAAAGGTGCTATCATAATAATAAAAGAGTCCTTAAGTCTTTTTCTTCTTTTAGTAGCACATTAATTAGTAGAAGAAACGGTACATGTAACCGTTACTGCTTTAAAGGAAAACAGAGAGATTGCATTAGAAGAATTGGAAAAGCGTCGTTTCATTTTTTTTAGCCGTTTCTCCTTTTGGGCTATTAAAAATGAGATGAGATAAATGGAGAAATAAAGGGAAAGAAGTCAAAAAAAAGGAGAAAAAAGATAATTAGCTTTCTTGGCCAAAGAGAGGTGCCAAGTCAGCATTCTTTTTCCCTACTTTATATATATATATATATATGTAGGTTGTATAACTAATACTTGTATTAATAATATATATGTTGAAAAAGTGTACCAAATAACGAACTAGTAATGCCAAAAGCTAATGCATATATTATTTTTTCTAATGTATCCTACCAAACGACTGTACGTGGCGGTGAAAATGGTGTCACTGTTGTGGGGTGGCATTTGAATGATAGTCGTTGTCCTATTCATGTCACGTTATTTTATTTTTGCTGTATTGGCAATGGCGTGGCGTCCGTTGTGGTTGGTTGCTTTCTATTTTCCTTGTATAAAATTGTCTTGCTGAATGCTGATTTTAACAAGAGTATGAAGTTGTCGGTGCGTCTTTTCCATCAAAACCCCACTCCCTCCTTAAGAAAGTTGTGGTTTGGTCAATCGATTTTAATTCTTTTACCTATTGCTATACGAATCTTTCAAATTCTGATCTTCCAATAATTAAAAGAAAATAAAGGAAAATCTATTGCCTTCCTCTTTATCATAGAATAGATATTGGATTTTACCAATAAAAAAGAAAGCCTGAGAAGAAATTGATATCATACTCGAACAATCAAAGTAAGTTTAGCTATGGTTAACTAGTAAATGCTATCAACTTTCTTGATTTTATTTTCGATTTTCTTCTTTATTTGACAAAGTAAGTGATTTTTATTAGTACCTTTTACAAATGTTTCTCGTAATGAAGTACGGGTATTCACTAACCAAGGAAGAAAGAAAAAAAAAGGGAAAAAACATGAATGAGTGTTTATTGAACACGTCCTTGAAAATTCACTTTTGATTAAAACATGATATTTTTTAAAATGGTAAGAATCATTCTTTCCCTAAATTTGTTTTAAGAAAAAGACACCTTCCAACTTAGAGTTATAACCTTCTTTCCCTCTTCTCTGGATTAATTTTTCTAAATACCTCTAGATTATCAACCTCTTTCCTTTTTTGTAATTTTTAATATCGTGACTTTTGCAATATAATAATGTCATCGATCTTGCTTAGATAACAAATTAAAATGCTTTTTTAGAGAAAGAAAGAGACTTTTCTCGAGAAAGGTAAGGTAGATTGGTGCATTAGACATCCGGGAAACGGAATACTCCAAAAATAGTCCGAAAACTTTTTGTAAAGTGGTCAAAAGTAAACCTTTTACCATAAGAAATTGCTCAATTTTAGTCGATTTGATTAAACTTTGAAGTTAAATTGGATTAATTTAACTCAATATTTTAAAATTGAAATTTAGATATTCAAAAACTATACGAAAAATACTGTAAATTGCAATTTTTCTCATGTCATTATGATAAAAATATATTTTGAAATGTTGGTCAAACTTTACATTGTTTGACTCTCAATAAACAAAAAGTGTCATCTAACTTGACGCAGAGGGAGTAGACTTTAGGTTTATTGTATCCAGTGGCGGATCCACCTTTGGAGATATGGGTGCTGAAGCACCCATTTGCTTTGGCCAAATTATGAAATATATTCATTAATAATACCTAAAAAATTCAATAACTGACCATGAGCACCCACTATGATCACGTTTGGTCATCTAGAATTTAAACTAAAATCTGCGAAGCACCCATGACCTATAAATCCTGGATCCGCCACTGATTGTATCCATATTTTTAGTAAATTGTGCCATTTTTTCCTTAGACCCCTAACAAAGCTCCAACGTAAAATATAGTAAAGGATAATTTTAAATCTGTTATGAAAATATTATACTGTGGATGTCCATTTATTACTCCGCTATAGATAATCTTCCTGAAGAAGATTATCCATTCAGTACTCCATTAAAGTTTATCTACAATCAGCTGATGCAGGCAGGTTGCAAGCAACTCAATGAAATGACTTGCAGCAGCTTCTTATTAAACAGGTAGGTTGCAAGTAGCTCATGCAGACAACTTACAAGCAGCTTCCTGAAAAGCCTCGCAGCTGCTTCCTGTTTTCTATAAATAGAGGAGATTTCAGTTCATTATGTAATCAGTTTGAAGTTGAATAATATATCAACCTCTCTCTCTACTTCTCTTCAGTTTATTTACTTTACAGTTTTTATTTTATAACGCGTTATCAGTATAGTTATCTCTAACTTGAGATAATTTGGAGCAAAAGACGATGGAAGCTAAAGCTGCCTTAGGTAGATGTACCTAGAAATCTCATAACTTTGAACAAGGTTTGTTTCTAATCTTACTTTCGCATGTTAAGTATTTTCCGTATGGACAACTATTATTAACTACAAACGTTATGATGCTCTAACAATTTTGTTTTAGCCATGTGAGCAATATTGCATCTTGAGATAGAGCTGCAATCAATACATATGGCTAATGATTAAGAAGGATGGTACCTGTTCAAGGACTAAAGCACCAACGTATATATAGCCATCACTATTTACTTCTCTAATTAATTTTTCAGGTTTCATGTACGCTTTGGCAGCCATGTCCTTAAATATTATATCATTACTTGTCTAATGAAGCGTATTTGAATTGTCATGTGGATAACAATAAAAGTCCCACTTAAATTCCGGTAGAGTTTGCAAAAAATATACAACCACCAAAAGTGATTGTGCTTTATATATCTCATTGTAACTAAATTTTACTAATCACCAGAAGTGGTATGTGCCGATGACCACCAGAAGTGACAATTTAGGTTTGTTATGGTTACAATTGAAGATAAGTTAGAGAAAATTCTCTATATTATATGCATACCTCGATTTGCTCCTGATGTAGTAAATATCTTAAAATTGGTTCGAAGCATCACAATTTGATGTGATTATGCACGTTCAGATAATTATGTTCCATTCCCTAAAGGATGAGAACTTTGATAAATATTGATTAATTGCCAGAAGTGAATGTGACAATTTTAATAAAGCTTGTAAATATGAGCGTGCTCTTGGTTGTGAAGATATCACAACTCACCTCCAGAAGAGGAAATACGATTGAGAGAATATATCCTTAATCTTTCGTACTTCAAATTTGCCCCTGAAGTAGTAAACAATTGAAATTTCCTCCTGAAGCAGGAAAATATTATGAAACTGTGTCTTTCTGTACTTAAACAAAATAATGAGCTATTCAAAGTTATTTTTGAAGCATATTTTCGTTCCCTGGAGTGAATGAAGAAATACCACAACTCACCTACTGAAGAGGTAGAATAACAAAGGATATAAATATTATTTTTGTGGCATAAAGATCATTGCCGCACGTACCTGTTGTACGTAAAATATCTTGGATAATTTTATTAAGTATCATTCTAAGGCAAAAGTATTCTTGTAGAATACTTTCTACTACAACCACATTAATATGTTATGGTTAGTTATCGAGTTCCCCGAAGGAAATAACAACTCATGTATCTTTCCCTGAAGGATGTAATGACTATGTGGTTACCGCTTTGATATAAAATATTTAGATGTTAATGGCGTTTCTGCCTGAAGGAGATATTTGTCATAAAGTTGGTGGTAAAAATACTGAAATTCTTAATTTCTTACATTTATAAATTTAGAATTGTCTTTATCATGTTAATTTGATTGTAATTTTCTCTCCTGATACCAGAAGTATCTGAGCAATATTTGATAGTATAAAATATATCAACAACTCCTGAAGAGCTAATTGTTTGTCTAGAAGACATATGACACCAGTAGTGTCCGATAAATATTAGATTGTGGATAATAAATGAAGGCTCTCGAAGAACTTATATACAAATACGTCATTCATATTATATGATTATGGTCAAAACATATATTGTAGTAAACCTGAAGTTTACTAATACAAATGGCTATCATATTGAGACTACGAATGATTAAAAGATTAAAAATCTTCATGCTTCCACAATCATAGGGGGTAAAATAATATATATATGAAAAGTTACCCGCCTTATTCTTCAATTTGTATTATACATGTATCACAGTAAACTAGAAGTTTTACTGTAGCAAAAGTAGCCATAGTAAGTCAGAAGTTTACTACTGCAAAAGTTTATGCCATAGTAAACCAGAAGTTTACTAAGAGATAGAACATGCCATGATAAACTTGAAGTTTTCATTTGCCATTTTTTAATGAGCTATTTGAGAATTCAGATAAGCATATACTAAAGAACTAGAAGATTCTTCAAGAATTCTCTTGTGTTGCTTGTTCTCATAATAAATTGATTATACCAGCTAAAGTTGGGACTAAGACCCATGATTCTGAAATATATAAAAGGTGAATACGAGTCCATTCACCTATCATGTGAACCACTTATAGATGCATATATGAGATGGTTACATGTGTGATTATTGTCAACCTACAGTTTGGCATTTGAAATTGCTTTTCTTAAATAAGAGCATAATTTTCAGATTATGAAATCAAGACAGTTCATCTTGATAACGCTGGTTTATATCCAAGCCAGTTTAGCATTGAATACTTCATATTAATGGCTAAATTATTGCTTATGAGAACAAAGCTTCATGTGTTGGTCTAAGATTTTCTAAATTGCATACAACAGCACTTGTATACATCAGACCAACAATATATGATAAGTCCTCCCCTCACAATTGGTTTAGGATCAGAAACCAAATATTTTTACTATCTAGTAACTTTTGATGCGTGGTATATGATTAATTTCTCTACCAGAAAGCACAAAGATAGGTTTCCCAAAGAAGATTTGGGATATATGTTAGTTTTTCTAACATTAGGGGATGGAATAAGCAGTTGAAAAAATGTTATATGAATCGAATTATCATTAGTATGATCCTTACTCAGAAGATACTTCAAGTCAAATGCCAGAAGCATTTGCTGATCCAAAATTAAATATCATATTTCTGTTGCAAATGCTTCTATTAAAATTAAAGTCCCTGAAGGATGGAGTTTACTGTATGCATGAAACGTGGTAGACCATTCGGTTCCAAAGGTAACAATCCTTGAAAAGGATAGGAGAAAATGATCAAAATGATCATAATAAGGAGGAAATAAGCTGTAGAAGAGCCCACGACATAACATTTTATGAAACTCCTGAAGAAGTTCAGGTACCTGAAAATAAAGAAAGTGATGAGATCTCAACAAGTTATGTCGCTTGCGAACCGATACAAAATGATCGTCGACGATATATTTGATACAATATTGTACACAATATTGTAAAAGATTGTGAGGATCGGACCTGTAGTCCAGACACCTGAATATGTCATGCCATTTAAATGTAAGTCATAACCTATATGACTCATTTGATTAATTCTATATGAAGATCCCTAAAAGATTTAGAATGCCTGAAGCATATAGTTCAAAGTCTCGAGAAACGTACTCGACCATATTACAAAGGTCTTTGTACGATTTAAAGCAATCTGGGTGTCACATCTCCTTTTTCTACCACCCGCCGAGGGCGGTATATAAGGGAGTTTTTCCAATTAAAGTGACATTAATCGAGATGGGATTATTTTTATTTATCAGAGTCGCCACTTGGAATAAATTATGGTGTCCCAAGTCACCGGTTTATTTTAAATCCCAAATCGAGAAAGTTTTATTTTTAAAGAGTCTGCGAACCAGAAATTCTAGATAAGGAATTCTGTTAACCCCGGAGAAGGTGTTAGGCATTCCCGGGTTCCGTGGTTCTAGCACGGTCGCTTAGTGATTATTACTTGGCTTAAATTGTTTAACTACTCATTTTTAAGACCTATGTGCATTTATCTGTTTACCGCTTTTAAATCACTTTAATTATTCGTAAGTAAAGAAATGAGGTACGCGTACGTATACTCATTTCCTTTGGCGCGTCAAAAACTATGTCACGCGAACGTGTCCACAATTAATAATGATTTGTTTATTTTATTAAGAAAAGTTTGGTTGAAGTTGCGCGAACGCATCCCTTGAGTTACTTTCTTTTAGAATTAAATTCGCAATTTATGTTACGCGAACGTATACATAATCACAAAACTAGTCTAAATCGAGCCTAAAGAAAACTACGGAAGTCCAATTTTAATAACAATATTTATGAGGGCCATCAATATTTAGTTTATGGCACGCCTCAAATCTTTTATAAAGGTTCTTTCTTGGTCTAATCTTATGAGGGCCATGAGTTAAGGGGTTTATTTGGCATGGCACACTTCAATTGATTTTAAGAGGATTATACTAAATTAAGGCATTCTAAGAATGTACTTATTTTAAAACTAACTTAAGCTTAACAAAGTTATTATTATCGGCAGGTTTGGGGTACATTTACTGGACCTTTAATCGTTTTGGATAAGGGGAATTGAGCCAGCAGTAGCCCGTTAGGTCATTTGGTTAAGGGTCCATCAGCGTTTTTAAAGCTGCCTTGGGCTTGGAATTTGGCCCAGAAATGAGGAATTTAAGGGCCATTGCTACACCTGATTTTTACACCAAGTTTGGCCCACATTGGGCTTATGTCAGGCGGGCCCTGTTGCGACTAGCTGGGCCTATCTACCCTTCACGTTCCAAAGCTAAAAATTGCAGAAATGATTCACTTTTGTTATAGGAAAATCAGAAATAAAAACTTTAAAATGCAATCCAAATCCGAAGATTAATTTCACTAACATGATTTGCAAGACATAAAATATATACATTTATACTATGTATCTTCAAAAGAAATTTTATAATTGAGCCAAACTATTGGGTTCAATGCCCAGGCCCAAAGGCCTAGGCCCAAACTTGTTGAAATTTATTTTCCCCATCTGGACTCAATCGCAAGTCTGGCCCAACTTTGTGTTACGTTCAAACCCTTCTGTGATGATAGGCTATGCAAAGAAATCATATTGCCATAAACCTAAGCTAATAATAAGACATAATCAATCTTTTTTGAAGTTAAAATAGTTCAACAGTCCATTGACAATCCATAAGTTTATAGCATGATCCACATATTTACTACTGTCCGCTTACTATGAATTTACAGCATACTCCTAAGTGTAACTAACATCTCAAAAATTAAAATAAACAGAAAAGTAACAATTCTCCTAACTTCAGGACTTCCATTGCCACCAGAATTTCTTGAAACAAGCTTCAAACTTGCAAGAAATCAGCTATGGAGCTATTTCTCACAAGTCAGCCTTCCAACCTTGAGATTTCTTGACCTTGTGGTCACTCAAATACAAGACAACAGAGATAAAAGCAGGTTTCAACATTTTTTAGATTCATTAACTAACATGTTTTAATCTAAATGATAAACAATTAAACAAAAAGAGAAAGGAGACCATTCAGCAATTGAATATTCATTTTTCAAACAGTCACATCTACTACATTCATAAGAAAACAGCCAAGTATCACATGGAAGCTCATTCATTATACATGTTTTATCACAAACTTACTGATGCTACATTATTTCAAAACAAAACAATACATGAAAGGAGGTAGAATACCTTGTAACAGCAGGAAACAAGCAGTAAAAAAGAGCTGAATACTAGTTCAGAACTTTGGAAAAGAAGCGACCAGCAAAAACAGACAGCAACAGTGAGAATCAAACCTAGAACATATCCAGAATCAACCAAATCAGAAGACCTCCAAAACCAGAATACCAGCCTAGAAATCTAACCGGAAAAGTTGAAGTTTTTCAGAGAACTTTTTAGGAATTTTCTCTTTGTTTTTCAGAACTTTTAGTGCAGAAAATGCTAAGGAATATCTAACGATTATGATTGCTAATGATTGTGTGTGTCATTGTGTGAGGGAATATTTCCTTTTATAGAGTGCACAAACAAAGCATCAAAAGGGAATATTCTAACCTAATACAGTACATTTTTACAGCTGTATTGTCCTTTTTCCTTATCCAAAATCAGCATTTTGGTAAGGATAAGGACAACTGTGATATTCTTAGAACATTCTGATTTTTACCCAATGTAAAATACCAATTTTACCCTTTAAATTCCTGCCTATTTCATCTTTACCTAAACCTTTTGGTTCAATTAAGCCCCCTAAAGTTTCTATTTGTTCATTTGATCCCGCTTAAGTTTCTAATGATGCAAACTATGGCAAACAAGAACAAGGCAAACAAATACTGGCAAATAGATCAAATAACAAACAGAAATGCAATTGAATCTTAGACTAACCCAAAATTCATTTAGCATGAACTAAACTCAGAAAGCATAAATGGAATTTTAAAGACAAAAGAAAACATAAATTATCCTAGATAAAGTGTTGAGAACAAAACAAAATACAACAAAGAAGAACAGAAACATTTCGTGCATTCAATCCTAAGGAGAAACCCTAATTAAACTTAAATCATGTAATTGAAAACATGCTTCAGTTAACCAAGAACAATTAAACAACTAAACAGTCTTGAAGAAAAGAAAATTCTAAAATTAAACCTAAACATGCGATTAATCAGAGACGTGAACACAAAGAGAAGAAATCCTAAAAGAAGAAAAATAACAGAAAGAGCAAAAGAGAAATACCTAGCTTAACAGTAGACTTGCCGGAGTTTGACCGGACTCTGGCAGGTTTGGAAACAAACCAAACCCACATAAATCAATTGCTCTTGTTAAGAGCAACTGACTCATGTAGGTTTGAGCCGTTAAAACACTTGGAAGTGACCAGGTTAGGTTTTTAGGGCTTCAGAATCTAAGATCTGAAATTTGAACAAATTGAGGCCGATTTGGAGGGGCTAATGGTAGCTTAAGGTTTAGAGTGGGGCAAGGATAATAGGGTGTGAATTTGGAGCGGATTGGAGTAGTTAGGTTTTTGGCCGTGATTTTTTGATCTAAAATTCGAGGATTTTGGCCGGGATTCGAGGGAAGAGGGTTGGAGATTTGGAATGAGGAGGGTATGGGGAATTCATGGTGTAAATTTGGAGAGGTTTGGTGTACCGGTGCCGCCGTGGGCGATTTCCGGTGGGCGGTTGATGGCGGAGCCGGCGAGGGAATCCTAGACGGCAAGGGTTTGGGGTAGCTTTAGTAGATGAGATGTGGATGTCGAGGTTGGTTTGGGGTGGGGGGGGTAGGCTCTCTTCGGACAGTAATATACTAAAAGATCAATCAGTTCCAGGCCGTTGGATGGATAAAGTCCAACGACTGAGATCAAATCGGAACGAAACGAGGTCGTTTTGAGGTCAAATGGGGCTGGATCGGGTTAGCTGGGGTTTGGGCCTGGGTTTGGGTAGGAATCTTTGGGCTCTTTTTGGAGATCCAATTCTGAAAATCCTTTTAAAATCTCTTCCTTTTCTCTTTTCTTTTTTTTTTCTTTTTTTTAATTAAAAATCCTAGCAATTTAAAAATCCTAAATTACCTAAAATATGAAATTAAACTAATTAATTAATTACAAAAATTGTAAACATCACTTAACTCAAAATTAAAAGAGAAAAATCAATAAACTAAGAATTAAAAGATAAAAATGTAAAATGAGCTATTTTTGTGATTTTCAAATTTTCATAAAACAAATAATTACTGATTAATTCTTAAAAATGTAAAAACAAATCCTAAATGCAATGCATAATATTTTGGTATTTTTCATGATTTAAATAAAAATTAAACGTGCACAGAACCAGAAATAATTAAGAAAAATTCTATAAAAATTCCTATAATGGCAAATAATTAACAGAAAACCTATTTTTTTAGGGATTTTATAGGAGTATTTCGTATGAGGCAAAAATCACGTGCTCACAGCTGCCCCTCTTTGCTCGGAGACACGAAGGGTTTTCGGGCAAAGATAAAATGAGCAATTATGAGGGATTTTGCCCATTTGAAACTCCAAGAGAAGTATTTTTGAAAGAGCCTGACCGAACCTTGCTTCAGAGGTTGCCCACATATCCTTGGCTATAAAGGAATCAGGTCAGTGTAGTTCTGGAAGTATTGGTAGCTGGGACTACTGGAAAGCTGTGATTTCACTGTTGCTGCTACTGCTACTGCTTGCTGAACTCCTTATTATAACAAAGTGGAAAGTAAAAAAAAAGAAGCTAAACTAGCTAAGCCTATCAGCTACGAGTTACAAGATTCCTATCTATAAATTTTTTGAAGCTTGATCTTGAGTCTTGGCTGGTTCTTGCTGCAGACTCCGATTTGAATCTTGATGCTCGTCAGCTGTAGGTGTTGATTCCTTTTTCTTCAGCTTTTGGATCAAGGCGGGACATGTGAATCTTGCGACTTTAATCATATCTTAAGTAACTCGCATCTTTCTCCGCTTCTGCACTTTGAGTTCACTTCTTTTTGTTCTTTTTTCTTCTTTTCTTTGTTCTGGATTGAGACTCATTCTTTGGGTCGTCTCGAACCCTGTGCCTCGAGGTCAAACCTGCTCAGACACCAAAACAAACAAACGAACGAAATTTTTCTGCCCTAGTTTTCACTAGGAAAATTTCGTGAGTTATTTGTAACTAAAATCAAAACTATTTCTTTATTTGAAAGCGATAAAACAAGGATTGTGCGTCTTTAAGAGAAAGAGATTAGGGAATGGAGCCCTGTATCTATAAAAACTCAACCAAGGAATGGAGACCCTGTGTTGGCAAAAGGCGATTAGGGAATGGAGGCCCTATGCCTAAAATCTCAACTAGGGATTGGAGCCCTATGTTGGCAAAAGTCGACTAGGGAATGGAGGCCCTATGTCTAAAATCTCAACTAGGGATTGGAGCCCTATGTTGGCAAAAGGCGACTAGGGAATGGAGGCCCTATGTCTAAAATCTCAACTAGGGATTGGAGCCCTATGTTGGCAAAAGGCGACTAGGGGATGGAGACCCTATGTCTAAAAATCTCAACTAGGGATTGGAGCCCTATGTTGGCAAAAGGCGACTAGGGAATGGAGGCCCTATGTCTAAAATCTCAACTAGGGATTGGATCCCTATGTTGGAAAAAGGCGACTAGGGGATGGAGACCCTATGTCTAAAAATCTCAACTAGGTATTGGAGCCCTATGTTGGCAAAAGGCGACTAGGGTATGGAGACCCTATGTCTAAAAATCTCAACTAGGGATTGGAGCCCTATGTTGGCAAAAGGCGACTAGGGGATGGAGACCCTATGTCTAAAAATCTCAACTAGGGATTGGAGCCCTATGTTGGCAAAAGGCGACTAGGGAATGGAGGCCCTATGTCTAAAATCTCAACTAGGGATTGGAGCCCTATGTTGACAAAAGGCGACTAGGGGATGGAGACCCTATGTCTAAAAATCTCAACTAGGGATTGGAGCCCTATGTTGGCAAAAGGCGACTAGGGAATGGAGGCCCTATGTCTAAAATCTCAACTAGGGATTGGAGCCCTATGTTGGAAAAACGTAAAAGATTGAGATTGGGGATTCCGAACTATCATTTTTTTTTAATTATTATTATTATTATTATTATTTTTTTTTTAATTTTCTTCTTATCTCTTTTTCATCTTGTTTTGTTTTCTCCATTTTTACTTATTTCATAGAATGAGTAAATGCGGAAAAAACTCGGAGGGGACTTCCCTTTTTGTTGATTGTTGGTGCAAAGCCGTTTCTAGCACTTGAGCATTTCTTTTTCCTTTTTTGGTTGCACCTGATTCTTGCACGATTGCTTTGGATTGCACCTGTCTCAAATTTTCAAACAAAGAACAATTGTTAGTTTGAAACGGTGGTTGGTTTTGTGGCCTTGATTGTTTTTGATCACTTGATCTCGGCCCAACTCTTTTGGCGAGAACCTCTGCTGCTTGCTGGCTTTTCTGAAGATTGATCTCTTTCCTAAAACCAAGGAACTCAACTTTCCAAACTTTCCAGATGACGGTTCACCCGTATGGGGTTTTGGCCCTTTCATTTTATTCTGCTTCTAATGGGCACTTGACTTTGGATTTCTTTCATTTTCAATAACTTTGATTTCAGAGCATCGGCCATCATGGCAAGTCGGGATCGACTTGATGTACCCGCTGAGGCTGGGTACTTTTCTTTAGACTTGGCTTTTATTAAGCAGAACCCCGTAAAACCAATCTTGCCACCTTTTCTTTTTATTACTTTCGGAACAGAGTCATACCGAAAGGGATTCAAAGAAAAGTAAACAAAAGACGAGAAAGTGAATTTAAAGAGAAGCATCCCTGTCGGGGAGGAAAGAAGGACTTATCTGGAGTGCATGCAGACTTTAATAGACATGACATGCTTCTTGGACTGGATGCCCGATCTGCACAACTATCCAACTTCTCATAAACCCATTTCGACCCATGTTTTTAAAACCGAGAAACCTTCCCGGGACTCTTTCAGTGCCAATGGTGGTGAGGGGTTTCTTCTTTTCGATCAACGGCGCCCTTTGCGGATTTTCGCTAATCGACCTCTCTCATTCCTCTTCTCACTGTCGCCTTATAGTGCTCTTTACGTGTTTTCACTAACAAGACTCTCTCATTTTCAATTTCTCTGCTCACCATCGACTTATGGTGCCCGTGGGTTTTCACTGATAAGACTCTCTCATTTTATTTCTCTCATCTTGATTGCATTGAATCCAAACAAACTGCGTTCTCCGATTTTGAGCACTTTTCACCAATTGATCGGAAGGACTTGAACAAGGTTTGGGGTAAAAAGAATTTGGATTAAAATACAACTTTGGAACCGTTCAGGCGGGATTATCACCGGACCATTATAACATCTGCCCCAGTTTCACTTTTGGGGAAAATTGGATTTTTATTTTGGTGTGACTGAACCCCAGAGAGAGGCTGCCTACGTATCCTTTCGGAATCAAGTCGAACGTAGTTCAGGGAAATATTTTTTTTTTGTTTCTTTTGTTTTTTTTTTCTTGATGCTTTTTTTTACAAACGTCTTCAAGTTCCAAAGAGGGTAATGAAAGAAAGGTAACCGGCTCAAAGGGTTAGCAAAGGATTGGAGTGTTTGGGGTAGCGAGAATGAAAGCCTTCGTCATCCCAATCGGATAATGTCGTTGCTGCAGAAGGATTAGACATAGTACCTTTTGACTGCGTCTGCATTTACAAATGTTTCGGGGTCATTTCCTTCGATGTCTCCCAGGTATAACACCCCTCTTGGCAATAATTTTCTGATAATGTATGGGCCTTTCCAGTTAGGAGCAAACTTTCCTTTTGCTTCCTGATGATGGAGGAATACGCCTTAAAACGAGTTGCCCCACTTCAAAATTCCTAGGCCGCACTTTCTTGTTGTAGGCACGGGCCATTCTTTGTTGATACAACTGCCCGTGGCAAACTGCAGCCATTCGCTTTTCATCGATCAGGGTTAACTGTTCTAGACGGGTTTTGACCCACTCACTGTCTTCAATTTCAGCTTCAACAATGATCCGAAGAGAAGGGATTTCAACTTCTGCGGGTATCACGACTTCAGTGCCATAAACCAAACGATATGGGGTTGCTCCGACTGATGTGCGCACAGTAGTGCGGTATCCCAGCAATGCAAACGGCAACTTTTAATGCCACTGCCTGGAACTTTGAATCATCTTTCTCAAAATCTTTTTGATGTTCTTGTTTGCTGCTTCGACGGCACCATTGGCTTTGGGCCGATAAGGAGTAGAATTTCGATGCGTGATCTTAAACTGCTCACATATCTCCCTCATCAAGTGACTATTCAAGTTCGCAACATTATCTGTAATGATAGTTGCAGGGATACCGAAACGGCAGATGAGATTGGAGTGCATGAAGTCTACCACAACTTTCTTGGTGACAGATTTTAGAGTAATTGCTTCAACCCACTTTGTGAAATAGTCGATAGCGACCAATATGAATCTATGCCCATTTGAAGCTTTTGGCTCAATCGGCCCAATGACGTCCATGCCCCAGGCAACAAATGGCCAAGGTGCTGACATGGGATGCAGTTCTATAGGCAGTGCATGAATCAAGTCACTGTGCACCTGACACTGATGACATTTCCGGACGAAACTGAAGCAATCTTTTTCCATAGTCAACCAATAATAGCCTGCTCGAAGGATCTTCTTTGCCAAAACGTACCCATTCATGTGGGGCCCGCACACTCCTGCGTGCACTTCATACATGATTCTTCCGGCCTCCTCGGCGTCAACGCATCTTAAAAGTTAAGATCCGGAGTCCTTTTGTATAAGACCTCACCGCTCAAGAAGAAACCTCCGGCGAGCCTTCTAATGGTTCTCTTTTGATCTCCATTGGCTTGTTCCGGATATTCCTTTATTTCAGAAACATCTTGATATCATGGTAGCATGGTTGTACATTTGGCTCCACCTCAACTGTGTTGCAATAACCATGCCTTTCTAGGATTTGAATTTCCCGGGTCAATGTGGAGATTGCCCGGATATGGCAACATTGATGCCAAGGTAGCGAGTGCGTTGGCTAACTCATTGTGAAACCGAGGGACGTACCTGAACTCAACGGATTTGAATCGTTTGCTAAGATCTTCCACATATTGCCTGTATGGTATAAGCTTAATATCCTGAGTTTCCCATTCTCCTTGAGCCTGTCGGATAATTAGATCCGAATCTCCCATAATTACCAACTCTTTCACATCTTGATCAATTTCCATATTCATACCCATAATGCAGGCTTCATACTCGGTAGTGTTGTTTGTGCAGAAGAACCGAAGCCGAGTTGTGGCTGGATAGTGCTGACCAGTGGGCGAGATCAAAATTGCCCCAATCCTGACACCTTTTGCGTTCGCCGCTCCATCGAAGAACATTTTCCAAGCATTGGCGTCTTCTGAAATTACCTCAACAGAGCTTACTTCCTCGTCCGGAAAGTAGGTACTCAAAGGCTGATATTCATCATCAATAGGGTTTTCAGCCAGGTGATCTGCTAGGGCTTGAGCTTTCATTGCCGTGCGAGTGACATAGACTATGTCGAACTCAGTGAGCAGGATTTGTCATTTTGCCAACCTTCCCGTGGGCATCGGCTTCTGGAATATGTATTTTAAAGGATCCAACCTGGTGATGAGGTAGGTGGTATAGGCTAACAGATAATGCCTAAGCTTCTGAGCGACCCAAGTTAGGGCGCAACAAGTTCTTTCCATCAGGGTGTATTTGGCTTCATAGCTTGTGAACTTTTTGCTCAAATAGTAGATTGCCCGCTCTTTCTTCCCGGTCTCATCATGTTGCCCGAGGACACAACCAAAAGAGTTCTCCAAAACTGTCAGGTACAAAAACAAAGGCCTCCCAGGTTTGAGTGGGACCAAGACTGGCGGATTCGACAGATATTCTTTGATTTTATCAAAAGCTTCTTGACACTCATCTGTCCATTTGATCGCTGCATCTTTCTTCAATAGCTTAAATATGGGTTCACATGTGGAAGTCAACTGAGCAATGAACCGATTGATGTAATTCAACCTTCCCAACAAGCTCATAACTTCTTTCTTGGTTCTTGGAGGAGGTAAATCCCGAATAGACTTTATCTTCGTTGGATCTAGCTCAATGCCCCTCTGACTGACTATGAATCCCAAAAGCTTCCCAGATGGGACTCCAAATGCGCATTTAGCCGGGTTTAGCTTCAAATCATACTTGCGCAGATGCTCAAAGAACTTCCTCAGATCTCGAACATGGTCATCTTTTGTCTTGGACTTAACGATCACACCGTCCACATATACCTCGATCTCTTGGTGCATCATGTCATGAAAGGTGGTAGTCATAGCTCTCATGTACGTTGCCCCGGCGTTCTTTAAACTAAAAGGCATGACCCTGTAATAGGTGCCCTAGGGTGTGGTGAAGGCTGTCTTTTCTGCATCTTCTTCATCCATCAAGACCTGATGATATCTAGCATAACAATCCACAAAAGACTGTATCTCATGTTTGGCACAGTTGTCAACGAGGATGTGAATGTTTGGCAGAGGGAAGTCGTCCTTGGGACTTGCTTTGTTCAGATCCCGATAGTCAACAGACACTCGGGTTTTCCCGTCTTTCTTTGGCACTGGGACCACATTGGCCAACCAAGTGGTGTATCGGACCACCCGGATCACACCTGCTTTCAATTGTTTCGTGACCTCTTCTTTGATCTTGTCACTAATATTAGTTTTGAATTTCCTCTGTTTTTGCTGGACAGGGGGATAATCGGTGTAAATTGGCAATTTGTGCACCACCAGGTCAACACTCAATCCTGGCATGTCATCGTAGGACCAAGCAAACACATCTTTAAATTCGAACAAAAGTTGGATCAATGCATCCCTGGTTCTTTCATCCGTATGAATGCTTATCATGGTTTCTTGGACCTCTTCAGGACTACCCAAATTAACCGGCTCGATTTCATTTAAGTTTGGCTTAGGTTTGTTCTCGAATTGTTCCAATTCTCGGTTTATTTCCCTAAAAGCCCCTTCTTCATCATATTCCGGTTCTTGATTCATTATTTCACAATTAGATAGCGTGTTTGGATCTGGGCATGAAGTCCGCAAGCATGTCATGTTATTTAAAGCCGCATTATTAGAACTGAAAGAAGAAATAAGAAAAAAGTAACAAAAAATTAGAAAGAATAAAGAGAGAGATGAACGGTGAAACATTGATTTCATTTCTTTGAATTTTGAAGATAATAGGGTTTACATTGGAATTTTAAAGACAGTAAACTAAAGGAAACATCCGAGTTACACCCTGGAATAACTCGTGATGTAGAAAAGGTGGCAAGACTGGACTACTGGGATTCCCGCCTGACTGGGAATGGAGTAGCCTTCCAGTTTTGCAACTTGGCGTTTGGCCCCATATACAGCACCTCAGCGGTGCTCGAGCCTTCTCCCGGCTGAACCATGTGGGTTTCATATAGCATCAGCCTCATAGCTCCACATATTTGTTCAATCTCCTCGGCCATGAAGGCCTTATCTTCCTCTTCTATGTACTTGGGCTTGATGAATGTATTAAACAGATGAGGGATTGGCTGAGGCAAGACCCAACCATTGTTCTTCCGCTCATTTGCCCATGTTTCATCAGCTGGCGTGGCCTGAAAGCCTACACCAAAGAACTTCTCGCTAATTGCCAAAGTAACAGGTTCTGTGATTCCTTGCAATGATGTCCCGAGCCCCTTCCCGGGTTTATATCCATGCCCGATCATTTCCTTGGCAACCATAATTGATGCATTTGAGAGAAAGGGCTAAGGACATGGGCTTCCTTCTTCACATTGGTCTGCGACCACGACCTCGAAGGCTTGGTAGACTATATGTTCACTACCTTCCCTTGCTTCAAGACATGGGACTGACGGGTCCCGATAAATAGATTGCTCGTCCTCTCCATGAACCACAATTTCCTGATCTCCGTGTTCAAACTTCACCATCTGATGGAGAGTGGAAGGTACGGCCCCCGCAGCATGAATCCAGGGTCTTCCCAGGAGGAAATTGTAAGAAGTGTCCATGTCTAGAACCTGAAAGGTCACCTCGAAATCCACAGGACCGATGGTATATATCAAATCGATCTCACTTAGGGTGTCTCTCTTGATGCCATCAAATGCACGCACGCAGACATTTTTAGGTCTGATCCTCTCAGTTCCAATTTCCATTCTTTGCAAAGTTGAGAGAGGGCTGATATCAACTCCAGATCCGCCATCCAACATGACCCTTTTCACATAGTACCCCTCATATTTTACCGTCAGATGAAGGGCCTTGTTGTGGGCGGCCCCTTCCGGGGGCAAATCATTCTTGCTAAAGGAAATCTGATTGACTGCGAAGAATCTTTCCGCCATCCTCTCCAGTTGTTCAATTGTGGTTTCAACCAGAACATAGGCTTCATTGAGGGTTTTTATCAACACCTTATGATGCTCGGTTGAGCTCACCAATAGGGACAAGAATGAGACCCGTGAAGGAGATTTTCGGAGTTGGTCTATAACCTCATAGTCCGTAGTTTTCATTTTCCAAAAAAATTCTTCGGCCTCCTCAGCACTCACAGGCTTCTTCAGTGGGAAGCGCTTCTGCTTGGCATTGTTCACTTCTTCCAGATTGAGGTACCTCCCGGATGGGTTGGTTTCATTTACTTCCCCTGCGACTTCTTTCCCTTTGTATGTCACAATTGTTCTGTTATACCTCCAAGGGACTGCGGTGGGGTCTTTCATAGGCCTTTGCGTTGCACGGCTAATAATCACTGGCTCGCTCAACTTGGGTGGAATCACTGGTCCCCGTTCTATATAAGTTCCTTTGGGTACATACATTTTAGGCCCCCTATTCAGCTCGAACTTCTTAGGAGGAATGTTGTTTGTTCTTTCCTGGGCCCTCGAGGGACATAAAGAATGGCATCTTTTGGGGGTACCGCCCCAGTTTTGGTTTCCACTTTATCTTTTGTACTTTAAGGGGTAGAGTTGCTCTTTTTCTCTCCCTTACCTTGCTTCACAACTGCCCTGGGCTTCTTCTCAACACCGGTGATGGCAATGATAGCTTTCAGGGCTGGGTCAAACTCGTTATCTTCACAGATCATGCCAATAACTGGCCATTGTTGTGAGCCGGCAATGGATTGTTGGTCACATTTGGAACGTCTTCGTCCTTTAGAACTATTCGCTTTTGTTCTATGAGGTTTTCCACAGCTCTTTTCAAGGTCCAACAGTCATTTGTATCATGCCCTTCCGCCCCTGAGTGGTAAGCACATCGAGTACCGGCTCTGTAAGTGGGCGACGCTGGATTCTGCCTGGTTCAGGGTACAGGCTGCAACAAACCCATCTGGACAAGTTTGGGGAAAAGGCTGGAATATGACTCACCAATGGGTGTGAAGTGTGTGATCTTGGGTGGTTCCCGGGCACGGGCGTTGTAGGGGAAGTTGTTCTGTGGAGGTCGGGGATTATACTGAGCTTGGTGAGGAGGTTGATTTCTGGGAAATGGAGCTTGGTTTTGATTGAATTGTTGTTGTGGCCTAACGTAGGGTCGGGCGTTCATCACTGCGTATGGCTGAGGAACCATAGCGTAGGCCACATCCTAATGGGGATAGTAATATTGTGGGGTTCTTTCAGGGAGATAAGGTTTGGGTGGACGGGGTTTTCTTACACTTAAAGTTGTCATTGCCGCCTCTTCCTTCTTCATTCGGTTTGCTACACCTCCAGACCCGCCTTGAATTGCTTGGGAGGTAGCCCTTATAGCAGACTGACTTAGGATGCGCCCTGTCTTTAACCCATTTTCAACCATTTCATTGATTTTTATGGCTTCGGCAAACGGTTTCCCCATCGCAGACATCATGTTCTGAAAATAATCGGCCTCTTGGGCTTGAAGAAAAACACTGACCATCTCTGTTTCATCCATTGGAGGCTTGACTCTGGCGGCTTGCTCACGCCATTTGACAGCGTACTCTCGGAAGCTTTCCGAGGACTTTTTCTTTAGATTTGACAATGAGTTCCTGTCAGGGGCTATGTCGATGCTGTTGATACCCAATTTTTCCCTATATATACTTCAAAATAACATATGCATGCATATATAAGCATGCCAAAGTATTTTAGTATTTTTCCTAATTTCTAAAAGATTTTTAAAATCAATTTATTGCCATTTTAGCAGTATAAAAATCAATAATTATTCCCAAAATTATTATTTTGGTGGATAATTTGTTTTATTTCCCATATTTATACCAAAATGTAGTTAAGGTAATTCTTGTATATTTTTCACAAATTTATTTGGTATTTTAAAAGCTCAATTGCATATAATTGCAATTTTAGCCTATTTTAAGATTAATAGCATTTTATAATTATAAATTTGGTTCCAATATTTTTAAATTAATATTTATATAGTTTTTACTGATTCAGTACTTTTAATTTAATTTCAGAATCATTTTTACTATTTTTTATAAAATAAAAAGGGAAAACTGGCTATTTAATATGTAGCCCCAATTTATTTCAATTATAGCCAAATTGACCCCTCCAACTGACCCAATCCTAAACTCCCAATTAGACCAGCCCAATCTCAATTGTAACCCGACCCCCCGACCCAACCAATTAACCCGCCTGGCCTTTTCTTTTAATCCAGGCCGTTGATCATTTTGATCAACGGCCACGATCACCCCTTGCCTTTTAATTCACCTAACCCTACCCTAATCCCCTCATTTCCATCTCTCAGCCTCCTTCAAACACTCTCCTCTCCCAAAACTCTCTCGAAGGTTCCTCGGAACCCTAGTCATCTTCTGCCCTTTTCAGCCGCACTTTCACCGGAATCCATGGCTTCTCAGGCCATGGATGGCCTATACTCACCCCCCTCCACCTTTAAACCCTGGGTGTTCGAAGTTTCGAGGTCTGACCTCGATGGTGTTCTTTCAAATCTTCTCAGATCCATGGCTTTGAGGCCTCTCCGGCCTCGCTCCGGCGTATCCAAGCATCAGGAGCCTATTTCTGACCTCTCCGACTCAAGATCGGACTTGCTTCCAAGCCTTTCTCATTTCTAGGGTTTCTCTGAAACCCTAAGCTATTCGAGGTTTTCTCTGTTTGTTTCCTTAGATCTATGCTATATCTGTGTTCTACTGGAGTTTTAAAACGTTTTCCCCAATCTTTTTTTTCAAAATTTGTTTCTCTTCGATTTAGGGTTTCTGAAAAAGTTTTAAAATGTTTTCAGACTCCTCTTCTTCTTTTCTTTGTGTGAATCTGTCTATGCTATGTTTTTATGTTCTCTTTTCTACCTCGCATGCCATTCTCCTGTGTTCTTATGTTTGCCTTATTATGCATATTCTTCTATTGTGCTCCGTTCTTTCTTCTACTGGTTTCTATATCATGCTTTCACACGTTTATCTTATGTGTTCGTTTACCCCTGTGTTCCTTTACTATATTTTCTACTAAGCTCTTAGTTCTTTATTTGCCTTCTTCAGGACTTTGTTTGAGTTCTTTCTAAACATGTTTCATCTACTGTTTCCTTAAGTTTATACTACCTCTTTGTCTTCTGAACTTGTTTAAGTTCCAAGCTCTTCTTAAAACATGTTCTTTATGCTTTAAATCAGTTTCTTCACTCATTTTGTTTCGAACCCGCTATTTTACCTGTGTGTTTTCTCATGAGTCTCTGAAAGAGACCTCTGAGCATGTTTTAGTTATTTGTCTTCTCGTCTCTGCATCTGATTCGGGTTGAAAACCCTAGGATTTGGGGTTTTTGGCGAGTTTGATCTTGTGTGTGGACTAGGGTTCTATAGGAGTAATCAGCTGAATCTTGTGTGTGGACTAGGGTCCTATAGGAGTAATCAGCTGAATCTGAATCGTCTACAAGTCTAAAATCAGTGGTAACGATACCCAATACCCGTAGAACTTGTGTTTTTCTATGATCAGCAAGCCTTCTTTAAAATCAGTGTACTCCTGCATTATTAGATATCATGCCTATAGGTTTCACCTAGGCAAGCCATTAGGTAATTAATCAACTGCACCAATCTTTTATAATTACAACCAGCAGGCAGGCCTAATTCAGACTTCTTATCTGAAAATATGTGATAAATCAGCCTGCCTTAACGCTTTAAGTTAATTCAGACCATAACCAGTACGTGCAAAACATGCTAAACAATCTGTCTTTAAGTGAGGAGGCCTGTCTGAGCCTTTTTAACTGTTATGTGTTTCCCATATCTGCTTTATGTGTTTTTGTTTGTCGCCTTAGAATTTTATCCTTTTAAACTCTGAAAAGCCCCAAATTTCCCTCCCCTTTTAGGACTAGTAGTCCCAAATGCCTCCGAGACTGATAGGATTGGGACGGATAATAGCATGCAATAAGTAACGAGACTATTCCGCGCTTCAATACCTTAACGGGGTGGGAAAGGGTAGATATGGATACGATGACCATGCGATAACACCACGTGTATAAACGGTTACCGGGTGTTGTGTGGGGGTGATCCATATTATTTATAAACCTAGGACCCCCTTCCCTTTACTTGTTTAATCTTTCAGAATTTCTTTTATTTAAAAAAAAGAGAAACTGCTCAATTTTCAGCTTCTTTAACTTTTCTTTTACTTCAATTACTTGCATCAATTACGTATAACCTTCCTTTTACTTGTTTATTTTTAGAACTTTAAAATTGCTTTCTTCCCAACTTTCAGCTTCTTTAACTTCTTTTGCTTCAGTTGCTTGCAACCGTTATGTGAAAACTATCTCGTATTTGCAATTCTTGCTTGTTCACTTGTCATTTGCACTTAAAGTCACAATTGTAGCATGGCCGGGAACCACACTAGTGGATCTTGAGGGGTGCCTAACACCTTCCCCTCGAGATAATTTCAAGACCTTACCCAATCTTTGGTTTTTCTAAATCAAATTTCTTTAGTGTCCTAATGCACTTAATCATTAGGTGGCGACTCTTCAATTGCAAACCCAATTCCCAAAAGGAAATGAGTTGTCCGCCCAAATGTCATAAACCCGATTTCGTGAGAGAAAGGGGGCATCGACAGCATGGCGACTCTGCTGGGGACTTCTTTAAGGCTTTTACCATTTCATGCTATTTGTGACTTTATGTTTCTTTACATGTCTTTACTTGTTTAAATGCCTTTAAGTATTTATTCTTTCTTCTACTACGAAATTAACTTGGCCCTTTGTTTCTTTTCTTAATGCTTTCCTTTATCGCTTTCCTTTAATACTGTTGTAAATTATGAGAAACTGTTGTAATTATTACTCGATGAACGTGCAAATACATGATAATTTGTTTAATTATTGTAACTACATATTCAACATCATATTCCACTCGTGCCAAACAAAATACCATTGCAACGCTTATAATTAGTGGTTACGCCCTTCCGATATTATCACCCCCTAAATCCGGCAAAGGCATATTTGCGGTAAAACCAGTCGATCAACGGTGTAGTCGACGTTTTCGTTCCTTTCCCTCTTGAGTTGTCCGCTCAAGGGTACCAGTTTAATACTCCATAGAAACCCTACTCTGTTTAATTGTGCATGCATCATTGTCAAACCTAGCCGAGTCAGTTATGTTGTCCGCATAATGACTCCTTAAGATAGCCTTGTCTAAAGTCCACTGGGTTTCCTTGAAACCCAAACAGATTCTGTGATTCATTTGGAGAACTAAATGCTTCTTATGATAATTGTTGATATTAAATAGTCGAGTCTGGTGGGGGTAAGGGTCTAACACTTTTGTCTTGCAGAAATAAGGCACGAGGTCCCTAGATTCAGCATGGTCACCAACATTCACCCCAGATTGTTAAGATGGTGGGAAGATCTTCATTCCAGTGATCAAGCTCTTGTCCGAAAATATCTAGGAAACCTACCTTCTCTCCTAGAAATTCAACCCGACAACAAAATCATAGAAGCTGCCACTCTATTCTGGGATTGTGATAGGTCGGTATTCCGCTTCGGAGACATTGAGATGACACCTTTGCTTGAGGAGATAGGAGGACTGGCTGGAATACCGTGGGAAACTCCAGGTTTGTTGATGCCGGAAAACCGCAAGGTTAGAGGTTTTCTCAAAACGATGGGTCTAAAGAAGAATCTTGACTTGACATGTTTGAAGGAGTCGTACATTCCCTTTGACTATCTGTACGAAAGGCACGGTCACAGCAAATCTTACCGTACTTATCCTGACGAGTTCGCCCTTACATCATTGGGCATATCCATCGAAGGGTCTTTGTCTTCACGTTCTGTTTCTTGGGGATGATAGTGTTTCCAATGAAGAAAGAAAGAATCCATACCAGGCTAGCTATGGTCACCAAAACTCTAATGGAAGGAATTGATGGACAACCATTCAGTCTCGTGCCAATGATCATTGCAGAGATATACCGAGCCCTAGAAAGGTGTCAACAGGGAGCCAAGCATTTCGAGGGTTGTAATCTGCTACTTCAACTTTGGCTCATGGAACATCTACAAAAGGGTGAATACCGACAGGAAATCCATTGTAGAGACTGGGACGATCATATCTCCTTTCATCACCCGAAGCGAATACATGCCCAACATGTTCGCCCAACCGGAGAATGCTAGAGAATGGGTCAAACTCTTTGATAATCTGAGTGAGGACCGAGTGCAATGGATGTTCGAGTGGTTCCCTACTGAAGAATTCATCGTTCGATCTAGGGATGCGCCATTTCTGATATTGATCGGTTTGAGGGGGACCTACCCTTATGTCCCTCTTCGAGCTATGAGACAGGCTGGTAGGAAGCAGGTTATACCAAGGGTCGACAAGATGAGTCACTTTCGGGCTGACTTCCAGAACGACGATAGTCCGCATAGGTGCAAGGCTCAGCATATGTGGCACTGCAAAATTGTCTTGGGAAAAGACACCATCCAACCGGATTGCTACCATGCTGGTTGCACCCCACATTATTCAGGCTGGCTGGAGGACAATCACAACGGTTTGGGTCAACCTGGGTTTGTTCGAGGTCACAGAATCATCGATGAAAAGGCTGAAGCACAAGTAAAGTACAACCAACTGCGCAAGAGGATGCGGGAATGTGAAAATGAGCATCGTGAAATACAAGAAGCCAATCAAAAACTAATTGAAGAATGGAAGGATATGGCTGTCAGCGCCAACAAACGACTGGTCTATTTAGAGCGAGGTATAGTGGAACTGGAAAAGAAGTTTCTAAAGAGGGTCGAAGACTGCCGAGTTGCTGAAGGGAATGAAGGAGGACATCTGGCCAGAGCTTACCTGCTGCTAGGATTGCGCGAGCCGTGAGAGCTGTTCGAGGAAGCTAATACTGCCGAGTCTGGGGAAGGTCCTTCTGGGACCAAATAGATAGGAGCTTTTCCTTTTTGCTTTGAGAAATGTAATAAGGCCTATGGCCACTAGTGACATTTTTATTTCCTGTTATTTAGTGTCGTTTTGGGATTCGTCTACCTTTTTATCAATAAAATGAGGCATTTAGCATTCCAAGTTCTCCAAATTTACTTGTCGCTAGGCCTACCTCGGGCACAACGAGGTCCCCCAAAATTAGGACACGCTTTATATTTCCTGCACACGTGTTTAAATATCGCAACATTTTTCCTTATGATCCTTACTAACTTGTCACCTTTTGTTTTACTTTTTATTTATTCCCCTCCCCAAAGGTTAGTTCGTGAACTCTGGCAACATCAGCATACTTTACCAGATCCAGGGGCCCTCCACCTACTCCCCCTCCCAGTCCCATCAGGCACAAAAGCAAAAGAAAAATGGAAGATTCGAACAACTCAGCTGAACGTTTAGAGGTCACTCGTGGTGCTATGGTCCCCAAGGAAAATGCCTCTCAGATAGAACAAAAACTACTAAAATTCCAAGAAGAGCTTGATCAAGTCCAGAATTTGGCAAGTCTGTCATTTTCCCTTACCACTCCAGAAGTTACCTTCCCAAATACTCAGAATCCCATACCTCCACAAAACATCCCAAAACAGCCCGCTCCTCACCACCACTGCAATACTTGCCACACTCCCAACAACACTCCACTGATCATCCCGTAACCGTTGAACTCCACAAATGACCACTGCCACACCCAACACAACACCCCCATCTACGTGGAGACCATGCAACACTCCACCCAGCCCATCTCAAGCACACTCGAGTCCGATGATAAGGACTTGCTCATCAGAAATCTGGCCGAAGAGCTTAAGAAGTTGACCACCAGAATTCAAGGCGTTGAAGGTAGTAAGGGAATTAAGGGGCTAAACTATGAAGACTTATGCATACAGCCCGATGTCGAACTGCCCGAGGGGTACAAACCTCCCAAGTTCGAAATGTTTGATGGTACAGGGGATGCCAGGGTTCACTTGAGGACATACTGCGACAAGCTGGTCGGAGTAGGAGAAGATGAGAAGATCCGCATGAAGCTTTTCATGAGAAGCCTGAAAGGAGATGCTCTGTCCTGGTACATTAGCCAAGACCCAAAGAAGTGGTCAAACTGGGTGAGTATGGCGTCCGACTTCATGGACAGATTCAGGTTCAATATGGAAAATGCACCGGATGTATTTTACATTCAGAATCTAAAGAAGAAACCCACAGAAACATTCCGCTAGTACGCCACTCGTTGGAGATTAGAGGCTGCTAAGGTTCGACCTACTTTAGGTGAAGAACAGATGAACAAGTTTTTCGTCCGGGCTCAGGATCCGCAATACTATGAAAGACTGATGTTGATCGAAAACCATAAATTTTCTGACATCATCAAGCTAGGAGAAAGGATCGAGGAAGGTATCAAGAGTGGTATGGTTACAAACTTTGAAGCTTTGCAAACCACCAACAAGGCGCTACAGTCTGGTGGTACGTCCAAGAAAAGGGACGTAGGTGCCGTAATGGTTGCACAGAGAACCAAATCACCTGTCAAATACCAAACTTACCCAATACCTCCACTTACATATTAGCCCACTCCAAATTTCCAAACACCCGCACCCTCCTACCAAACACCACCGCCTACCTATCAATCGCCTCCACCTCCTACATACCAACCTGCTTCACCCAGATATTCCCAACCCGCACACGACTACCAAGCTTAAAACACTCAACCATCCCACCATCAATCACCTCTCACTCGCCAAACTTTCCTAGACCTCGACCAAATTTCGATCGTAGACCTCCCAAATAGTATGCTGCCATTGCTGAACCAATCGACCAGCTGTATGAAAGGCTCAAAGCTGTTGGTTACGTCACCCCTATCCCTGCTATAACCTCTGAAAACCCTTCCCAATGGGTCAACCCAAATAAAACCTGTGCACACCATTCTAGCATGAAGGGGCATACCATTAATGAATGCCACTCTCTGAAGGATAAGATCCACACTTTGATTGACAACAAGATCATCGTGGCAAAGGAGCCAGCCCCGAATGTCCACAATAACCCTCTACTGGACCACAAGGGTGGAGGTGTTCATATGATTGAAATAGAGGATGATTGGGATCCTAAAGGATCAATCGGTTTGATCACAGAAGGCGACGATCCAAAGAAACCAACAGTCACCCTTAATCTGATTGTAGTCCAGATTCAGCCTTCTGAAGATGCTGAGGTGAACATGTCCATACCACTTGATTTTGAAACACCAGCCTCCGCAAAGACGCCAACACCAATTGAGGTCGAGTTTGGGTCCCCAAAGGCGCCTGAGCCATTTGAAGTTGCTGTATTACCTTCCAAAGCAAGGGTGCCCATTCTAGCAGCAATGACAGCCGCAACGCCATTCCACGCAAAAGCCATACCATGGGACTACACAGCCGAGGCAAGAAGGAAGGGGAAAGCCAAGTTTGGGGAAACAGTTGCGGCACAAGGTATGACAAGAACCGGCAGGGTTTATACTCCGGAACACTTGGCTTAGTCGAGTAAGCAGACCTCTGGTTGACAAGCCATCACTAAAACTGGGCCCGATGATCTCTGGAAAAAGATACAAGCGAAGGAATACTCAGTCATTGATCAGTTGAACAAAACACCAGCGCAGATTTCTATCCTTGCTTTGCTACAGAATTCCGATGCACACAAGAATGCCTTGTTAAGAGTGCTGAGTGAGGCATATGTACACAGTAATATCACTGGAGGAGAAATGGCAAACATGGTGGGTCACATATTGGAAAGTCGCAAAATCACTTTTCATGAAGATGAGCTACCACCAGAAGGGTTGAGTCACAACAAGGCATTGCACATCACCGTGCAGTGTGAAGATTATTTTATCACCAGAATCCTGATTGATGGAGGGTCCAGCCTCAACATTTGTCCATTGGTAACTCTTAGAACGTTGGGAAAGAGCCTGCATGAGATCAAGGATGGAGCCATCAACGTCAAAGCTTTCGACGGTTCCTAATGGTCCACTATTGGGGAAATTAGCTTATGTCTGCAAATGGGGCCTACTTGGTTTGATGTTGATTTTCAAGTGATAGACGTGCCCGCATCTTACAACTTGCTTCTGGGGCGGCCTTGGATTCATGCCGCTGGGGCCGTAGCATCAACCCTACATCAGGCAGTGAAGTTTGAATGGAATCACCAAGAGGTGATTATTCACGGCGACGGTAGCAATCCCATATACAGTCACCAGACCATCCCAGCGATCGGAGGAAGAAGGAAGATAGGTGGGG
>NW_017671739.1:210666-213528 GCF_001879085.1 Nicotiana attenuata
CTTATCCTGACGAGTTCGCCCTTACATCATTGGGGCATATCCATCGAAGGGTATTTGTCTTCATGTTCTGTTTCTTGGGGATGATAGTGTTTCCAATAAAGAAAGCAAGAATCCATACCAGGCTAGCTATGGTCACCAAAACTCTAGTGGAAGGAATTGACGGACAACCATTCAGTCTCGTGCCAATGATCATTGCAGAAATATACCGAGCCCTAGAAAGGTGTCAACAGGGAGCCAAGCATTTCGAGGGTTTTAATCTGCTACTTCAACTTTGGCTCATGGAACATCTAAAAAAGGGTGAATACCGACAGGAATTCCATCGTAGAGACTGGGACGATCATATCGCCTTTCATCACCCGAAGCGAATGAATTACATGCCCAACATGTTTGCCCAACCAGAGAATGCTAGAGAATGGGTTGAAATCTTTGATAATCTGACTGAGAACCGAGTGCAATGGATGTTCGAGTGGTTCCCTACTGAAGAATTCATCGTTCGATCTAGGGATGCGCCATTTTTGATATTGATCGGTTTGAGGGGGACCTACCCTTATGTCCCTCTTCGAGCTATGAGACAGGCTGGTAGGAAGCAGGTTATACCAAGGGTCGACAAGATGAGTCACTTCCGGGCTGACTTCTAGAACGACGATAGTCCGCACAGGTGCAAGGCTCAGCATATGTGGCACTGCAAAATTGTCTTGGGAAAAGACACCTTTGAACCGGATCGCTACCATGCTGGTTGCACCCCACATTATTCAGGCTGGCTGGAGGACAATCACAACGGTTTGGGTCAACCTGGGTTTGTTCGAGGTCACATAATCATTGATGAAAAGGCTGAAGCACAAGTAAAGTACAACCAACTGCGCAAGAGGATGCGAGAATGTGAAAATGAGCACCGTGAAATACAAGAAGCCAATCAAAAACTAATTGAAGAATGGAAGGATATGGCGGTCAGTGCCAACAAACGACTGGTCTATTTAGAGCGAGGTATAGTGGAACTGTAAAAGAAGTTTCTAAAGAGGGTCGAAGACTGCCGAGTTGCTGAAGGGAATGAAGGAGGACATCTGGCCAGAGCTTACCTGCTGCTAGGATTGCGCGAGCTGGGAGAGCTGTTCGAGGGAGCTAACACTACCGAGTCTGGGGAAGGTCCTTCTGGGACCAAATAGATAGGAGCTTTTCCTTTTTGTTTTGAGAAATGTAATAAGGCCTATGGCCACTAGTGACATTTTTATTTCCTGCTATTTAGTGTCGTTTGGGATTCGTCTACCTTTTTATCAATAAAATGAGGCATTTAGCATTCCAAGTTCTTCAAATTTACTTGTCGCTAGGCCTACCTCAGGCATAACGTGGTCCCCCAAAATTAGGAAACGCTTTATATTTCCTGCACTACGTGTTTAAATATCGCAACATTTTTCCTTATGATCCTTACTAACTTATCACCTTTTGTTTTACTTTTTGTTTATTCCCCTCCCCAAAGGTTAGTTCATGAACTCTGGCAACATCAGTATACTTTACCAGATCGAGGGGCCCTCCACCTACTCCTCCTCCCAGTCCCGTCAGGCACAAAAGCAAAAGAAAATGGAAGATTCAAGCAACTCAGCTGAACGGGTAGAGGTCACTCGTGGTGCTATGGTCCCCAAGGAAAATGCCTCTCAGATAGAACAAAAACTACTGAAATTCTAAGAAGAGCTTGATCAAGTCCGGAATTTGGCAAGTCTGTCATTTTCTCTTACCACTCCAGAAGTTACCCTCCCAAATACTCAGAATTCCATACCCCCACAAAACATCCCGAAGTAGCCCGCTCCTCACCACCACTGCAATACTTGCCACACTCCCAACAACACTCCACTGCTCATCCCGGAACCGTTGAACTCCACAGATGACCACTGCCACGCCCAACACAACACCCCCATCTACGTGGAGACCGTGCCACACTCCACCCAGCCGATCTCAAGCACACCCGAGTCCGATGATAAGGACTTGCTCATCAGAAATCTGGCCGAAGAGCTTAAGAAGTTGACCACCAGAATTCAAGGTGTTGAAGGTAGTAAGGTGATGAGTGATGATTTTACCACTCATTCTAGCCTCTTTTCCTTAGCTTTTATGTCCTTTTAATTATAAAATGAGGTTGTTTATGGTGGTTATTGTTAGATTTTCAGGTACATGATGCTACGAGGTGATTTGAGTTGAATTGAAGCGGAATTGAGCTAAAAAGAGTGAAACAGTGCAAAACTCCCAGTGATTCTGCTTCTGCGAAAGTTTGCTCGCAGAAGCGACCCCGCTTTTGCGTAAATACAAACGCTTCTGCGGTTCAGGTATGGATTGAGAAATTCCGCTTCTGCGGAGGAAAAGGCGCAGAAGCGGTCACGCTTCTGCGAAGAGCGAACCGCTTTTGTGAAAATAGCTGAGAATGGAGAAACCGCTTCTGCGGTTATTGTATCGCTTCAGCGATGTCGCTTCTGCGACGTTGGCATCTCTTCTGCGGAGCTTTGCAGGATTTCCATTTTCGCTTATACGATGAGATCTCCGCTTATGCGGAGCCGCACCTGCGATGGTTCTTCCGCAGGTGCGGAAATCGAGCATCAGACCTGGGGCAGAATGGACATTTCATAATTTCTCATCCCAAATCATTTTGATACTCGTCCAAGCAGACATTTTAGAGATCTTTGGCTTAATTTCAGTCCTCAGAGCTAGAGAGAACAGTTTTGGAAGCTAGGGCTTTGCACACACACTTGGGTCTTGAAGATTGAAGCTTGTGGTTGAGAATTTCTTACCCATTTATGTTGCTTTCTTCATTTCCTTGCTTTGTATTCTATATCTATGTGTGTAGTTTTTTATTCAACTCTGAACCTTGTATATGGAAGT
>NW_017671739.1:220712-224908 GCF_001879085.1 Nicotiana attenuata
ATTGTGTTTTCATAGGATATGCGACTAATAGTAAAGCATATCGATTTCTGGTTCATAAATCAGAAAATCCCGACATTCATAATAATACGGTTATAGAATCAGATAATGCTGAGTTCTTTGAAAATATATATCCGTATAAAAAGGAATGTGAGTCGATTGGTGAAGGATCTAAACGACCCCGGGAAGAAACAAAAGAAAGTACACTTAACCAAGAGGATCCAAGACGTAGTAAACGTCAAAGAACGTCTACTTCATTTGAACCAGATTTTGTGACTTTCTTATTGGAAAATGAGCCTCAAACATTTAAAGAAGCTATGTCTTCTTCGGAATCATTGTTATGGAAAGAGGCGGTCAATAGTGAAATAGAATCCATACTGAACAACCATACATGGGAATTGGTTGATCTTCCTCCTGGAAATAAACCGTTGGGTTCTAAATGGATCTTTAAGAGGAAAATGAAAGATGATGGCACTATTGACAAGTATAAGGCAAGACTTGTGGTCAAAGGGTATAGACAACGAGAAGGTCTTGACTATTTTGATACATACTCTCCAGTTATAAGAATTACATCCATACGAACGTTAGTAGCGTTAGCTGCAGTTTATGGTCTTGAAATTCATCAAATGGATGTTAAGACGGCCTTCTTAAATGGAGAGTTGGAGGAAGAAATCTACATGGAACAACCTGAAGGGTTTGTGGTTCCAGGTAAAGAAAAGAAGGTCTGTAGACTTGTTAAGTCCCTTTACGGATTAAAACAAGCACCCAAATAATGGCATGTGAAATTTGACCAAACAATATTGCCAAATGGATTTAAGATAAATGAATGTGATAAATGTGTGTACATTAAAAATGTTTCAAATCACATAGTCATTGTTTGCTTATATGTGGATGATATGCTCATAATGAGTAATGACATTGCCAACATAAATGCTACTAAGCGTATGCTAACTAGCAAGTTTGATATGAAAGACTTGGGAGTTGCTGATTTAATTCTGGGAATTAAGATCCATAAGACTTCTCAAGGACTGCATTGTCACAATCTCATTATATTAAGACAGTACTTGAAAAATTCAAGCACTTGGGCTTTAAAGTTGCAAAGACTCCAATTGATGTGAATCTTGCATTAGCAAAGAACAAAGGCCAAAGCATATCACAATTGGATTATGCTCGTGTGTTGGGTTGCTTAATGTACATCATGAATTGTACACGACCAGATATAGCTTGTGCTATAAGTAAATTGAGTCGATATATGAGCAATCTAGGTCAATCTCATTGGATGGCCATGAAACGACTTTTGGGGTATTTAGTACATACCCAGGACTTTGCTTTGCACTACAGTAAATATCCTGCGGTCATTTAGGGATACTGTGATGCAAATTGGATCACCGGATCAACTGATTCAAAGTCCACAAGTGGATATTTATTCACTATCGGTGGAGGAGCGGTATCTTGGAAGTCGTCCAAACAAACTTGTATTGTCCGCTCTACAATGGAGGCTGAATTCATAGCCTTAGATAAAGCTGGTGAAGAAGCTGAATGGCTCCGGAATTTCTTGGAAGATATTCCATTTTGGCCCAAACTATTGGCACCAATATGCATACATTGTGATAGTCAAGCGGCAATTGAAAGGGCTGGGAGCGTTATGTATAACGGTAAATCTCGTCATATACGACGAAGACATAAAACCGTTAGACAATTACTCTCTAGAGGAATTATCACAATTGACTATGTAAAGTCAAGTGATAATGTGTCGGATCCACTTACAAAAGGCCTAACTAGAGAGGTAGTTGAGAAATCATCAAGGGGAATGGGACTGTGGCCGAGAACAAGTCATAGTGGCGGTAACTCTACCTAGAAGACTGGAGATCCCAAGATCTAGGTTCAAGGAGATCAAACAAAGTCATTAATGACGGTTCAACATTGTCAAATAAATTTTTGGTCCATTCTCGTGATGAGACAATGTTCAGTACCAAGGATAAAGCATTAAGGCTTTTTAATGATTTTTAAATTTGATACGGGGTATATCAAATAGCGTATCTACGGGATGACACGTTTAGGAATCACCTATGTAAGTGTGAAGTTTTAGCCGCTTCAAGGAGAACTTCGTAAGGCCAGTTCTCTACGCACTTATGAAACCAGGCGGTGTTCATGGCTGAAACGAACACAACAATGAGAACCAAAGACGGTTAAGGGTTGGTTGTGTGACTTGTGGTTGTCTAGGTATACACCAAAGTTCGACGGTTCAAAGATATCAAATCTACCGATTGATCGAGTATATCCGACATAAGTTCACTACGGAAAGTTCAAAGGGAAACCTACTTATCCAGATGCAATTAATCCTTACTTGCGAGTCACACAGTTTTTCATGCATACTTCCGTGATATAGCCATTCCCCATTCATGTGGGGGATTGTTGGGTTTTGTATGTATTTAATTAATATATTAAATACTTAAAAGAGGGTGAATGGGAAATGGAGGGAAATGAAATTTTTGAGTGAAATTTTAAGTTTCCCCCTTGGTAAATGGACATTGTCGCATATTGGAAGAGGAATAGGTTTTTTATGGGTATATAAGTAATTGCTCTTCTTCTAGCTCTTAAAGAGTTGAGAAGAAGGCAAGCCTCGCGCCGTTGTCGTCGTTGTCGTCGTCGCTCGCTCGGCTCGGCTCGGCTTCGGCTTCGGCTTCAGATTTGGATTCGGATTCGGATTTGGATTTGGATTTGGATTTGGTCAAATGATCAATTGATTGATTAACTTTTTGGACCAAATTTATTTGTTAATAGTAAAATATTAACAGAAATGTTATTAAATATTTGTTTTAATGACAGAATATTAATATTAAATCCAATACGTTTTTCTGTTTTGGTAACAGAAAAGTAACTACCCTCTTCAATTTTCCCTGTTTATTTTCCCTCTTTATTGTTGAGTAAATGGCCATTTATGTAATGGCATTTATGCTGTGGCCGTTTTGCATAAACAACCATTCTGAAGAGTTGCACCTCTTCATATTTCAGCCCAACTTTGGCTATAAATACAACACTATTCTGCTCAGAATTTCACTACGATTTTCTGAGTTTCTTCTCCTTTTTCAGCATACTTTTAGCATCAAACAAAGCAAAAGTAAGTGTGATTTGCTACCGAACTTTATGTTCGCTGAAACACTGGGGTTTGAAGTACCACTACACCAGTGTGTAATTTGTTCTATCCTGGGAGGAAATAATCCATAACCTTGGGTACTAGGAGGGGATTAAATTCCTTAAGGAAACACTGTGAATTCAGTGGGCTCGAATTGGTTTTCTGTCATTTCTGTTTATGTTCATTTCTGTTTATATTCATTTATATTTCCAGAATTATTTTACAAATACAGTATACTAACATATATTAATAAATTAAAGTTTAAAATAGTTGTCACTTTGATTTGATTTGACAACTATACTTTTTATTCTTCCAAGTAATCCCTAAGCGGACGTTTCAATTCTAGTGCTAGTTTTCATTCATTCTTCATATTTCAGAAGATATATATCTTCTTCTTTCCTCTTTATTCATGATTCATGCTCATCTTCTTAATTCTTTCTACTGGATTTCTTTCTTTCTCCAAGACTCCAACAAACCAACAGCAAGATATTTTGGAATCAAAGTCTTCAAACTTCGTGAATCAGCCAATCATTGGGTAATATCATTCTAACTTTCTAATAATATTTTTATTTGTTACTTATTATTTTATTAATTTTACTCTGTACATATTGTTTAATTTTTTTTTTTTTAGAATATAAATATGTCAACAAGAAAATATGCATCTGGTTATTCAAAAATACAAAAGAAAAGAAAAGTTGAAAATTTAATAAAATCTCAAAAAGGAGCTCTTGACAAATTTTCGACAAACAATGAAAAATAAGGCCCCATATTAAACTTTCGCCTTAGGCGCCATATGCGCTTGAGCCGCCCCTGACTAAGAGAAAGACTCCAATTACAGCTAACTGGTGTGACATATTCATGCAGCACAGGTTTCAATATCCTGCTTATGAAGCATGTTTACTTATCCTACAAATGAAATTCTAACTAATATAGATAATTCCTTAGCAGTGCATAAAAACAAGCCTTGAACAGGTAACTGAATCAGAATACATGATAAAAAGCAAAAGCTTTTTCGTGTCTATGCTAGAAAATCACGTTTGTTTCCTTAATCTACTTATACCCC
>NW_017671739.1:224928-250267 GCF_001879085.1 Nicotiana attenuata
AGGATCCAGGATTTTCTTCTTAATTTGCATGATTATTACTCAAAGTCAAAGGTTCATGCCAAAGTGTTCTTATGATTTAGTATGTCATTAAAGGCTGAAATGAACCTTTTTTATTTTCTTAATAAAGATGGTGTCCGGCCAGTGTACTAATTCATGCCGTATTTGCTATTTCTCACTAAATTTTGGCAAATGAAAAAAGATTCAACTAGTAATTATTTATCTCTAATTCTCCTATGTGAACTCTCATGATTTCTATTAAAAGGATAATGTGTGCATATTCATTTTTCTCTCTTTGATATAATATTTATAAGTTGATGCATAGCTCATTTGTCGGGGATATATGGGACTTGGTTTTTTTTTCTCGACATGTTGGAAAATATTTCACTTACTTTAATTTGTGACACTTGAGTTATTTAGTTTAGTGCAAATATTAGGTACACATAAATGGATATCGTAGGTCGAGAGATTTCTCAAACCAATCGCTTTAAATACAGTTTTTCTATTTACGTCTGAAGAGCGAGAGTCTGCAATATAGGGGGAAGTGCACATTTAATTAGCCCTTAATTAAAGATGTCTTTATTTTTTAGTCACTATTTAAAATTATTTACTCTTTAGCTGTGCTTAATTAATTTTTACCCGTCCGGGCAAAAATACCCCTGTACTAGACATGGGTGATGTGTAAATATTAAGGATATGGTGTCCTTAACTTCATGAATGCTGTGTAAATATTAAGGACAAAGTATTTTGTATTTGCACCTTCCGTTGTTAAACTTTAGGACATCATGTTCTTAACTTCATATGTGCAGTGTAAATGTTAAGGACATAATGTCCTTTACTTGTATTTGCACCTTCTGTTGTTAAACTTTAGGACCTCATGCCCTTAACTTCATATGTGCAGTGTAAATGTTAAGGACATGGTGTCCTTAACTTCATGTACAGTGTAATGTTAAGGACATAGTGTCCTTAACTTTATGAGTGTTGTGTAAATATTAAGGACATGGTGTCCTTAACTTCATGAATGCTGTGTAAATATTAAGGACAAAGTGTCTTGTATTTGCACATTCCGTTGTTAAACTTTAGGACATCATGTCCTTAACTTCATATGTGCAGTGTAAATTTTAAGGGCATGGCATCCTTAACTTCATGTGTGCAGTGTAAATGTTAAGGACATCATGTACTTAATCAGCACTCATGAAGAAAAGGTAAATATGTCTTTTCGTATTAATTTAATAGAGTAGTGGTTATTTTTGCTCAGCATTAAAAAACCATGTTAAATAGTGGCTATCCCATGCCATTTCTTCTGCAATATACAAGCGGAACTCCAAATCCCTCTGATTTTCTTATGAGATGATGAAATAAATTATTGAGATGGCGGAAATTTTATGGATTGTCTTGAGCCATAATACTGTGCAAATTGAATCTAAGAAGTAAGACATTTAAATCTAACATGAATTCAAATTGGTATAAAAGTGATATGCTGCCAAAAAGTCAAAACAAAACACTTGTTTAAATTAAAGCCATACACTGTATAAGGAGAGTATGAAACTGTGAATGTGTGACTATCAGGAAAGGACCAAAAAGTCAAAAACTTTCTTTTTGTTAAAGAAAAAAGTTCCTATAATGTGTGCTTAAAAAAATAAAAAATTGTATAAATGGTTGAATAGTGAGAAAGCCACATAATTATTTGAAAGATACAATTTCAGAACATAATTCTGCATCCTGCAGAAACAATCTTCACTCAGAAGAAGGCTTTTCATGCACGATCGCTTCAAACATAAAAATTACAAAGCAAATGGAGAAATAAAAACGAATAACAAAAGACATTTCTGAAGAAATTCACAACACCATACTTCTATCTACAAGCAGCCCAACAAAAACAACCTTGTTTTTAGAGGGAAATAATATGAATTGCTAAAGAGGGACAAAGTAATGCAAACACAGAAAAGCTGAAAGTACTTCACTAGTTTAAACAGATAGTACTATTTACTATAGTTCCTATAAGCGTAGTCGATAAGTACATATTTCCATACACAAAAATGTTGTGCTATATAATCACCGATCAGCGGCTAATGGTAAGATCAGAAACTCTGGCAAGAGTTTGTGGCTTCTAGTTTCAATCTAAATTTCTCAAAACACGGTTGAAATCCAGTTTCCAAATTGGTTGTTAGCCAGTCATGTTGTAGTCTTCTGCATGTAGATATGGATGATAGCTCCCCGGTCCTTCCATCTTTCCCATTAGCTGGTCCATTCCTGCATATAAACTTTTATCACATCTACTATCACAAAAAGAACGGAACTACAGTTCAGCTACATAAGGTCACTATATGAATCCTGAATAACCATTCCCGCTTCCATTTGATCTCGGTGGTTGCCACTGTTGGATTTCGTTAGGCCATGTTCTTTCGCTGTTATTTCTGGTGACTGAGTTTGGAATAAATTTATAGACAACAAGTTTTTATGCTTTCTAGTACTAAAGAAGAGTTAATGGGTAAGGGATTGTCGCATTCTGTGAATTTCTTTTTTGGTAACTAAATATTTGTATTTATCACCAAAGAAACTGTACAACCATAGCTAACTAACACAGTTAGTTATCAAATTTTTTCTATCCGACTGCTACATAGCCGAAGAGTTCCTACTAGAATCTAAACTTGAGTACTTCATTTCTAATTCTTGGAGGAGCTCTAACACTCCAAACTTGATTGTCGCATTCTTTTCCAGTAGTTAATGAACTGTGCTTGAATTGGTGACTATTGATATGATGCATTAATTCCACGAGAAGGCTTAAGTGGAATAGGTTAAAATGTTCACGTCTCCAAATGTTTTGTTATCTTCGTGAAGGATCACATGAGTGCAGAAAGTACAAAATAGACTGACTATTATTAACTAATGCAGAATTTCACATCACTTAGTGCGTCTCTATCACTTTGATGATTGATTGAGGATTTGAACCTGGAAGCTAGTTTAACTATGGCACTCATATTTAGTATTTGAACAGCGCTGCACCCTTTGTTTATATCTAAATATTAAAGCATATGGTGGCAGACTGGTAAAAACAAAATGATGTTATAGGAAATAGAAGGAACATACTTGGATTAGACATTCCATAGAAGGACATTTCGCCATAACTTCCAGCAGGTTTTGAAGTACCCTCTGATGGAAACACAGGCTCGGGTTTACTGGTTCGTGGATCTAGAGAATGCATTCCAGAGCTCACTTCAGGGTTCTGATAGCCAACATCTTCAGCCCTTGAAGTTGGCATGTGAGGAGACTGTAGATCCTCTGGCCTTGTTTTCTTTTCATTGGGTGACTCAACCTCTGTCTCCACCTCCGATTCAGTGTTGTTTGTTGTAGCAACCTGTTGCTTCCTTTTTGATCGAGCACGCCTGTTTTGAAACCAATTATACACATTTGTTTCAGAAATTTGGCCATGTTGAGATAAATCAGAGGTTATCTCCTTGATCTTCTGTTTGCTTGGAGTTCCATTGCCTTGGTCAAAGATGCGCTCAAGAATCTGAAGTTGCATAGGTGTTGGAGTCCAGCGTTGTCTGCCAGTGATTTTATGGCCAGCGGATGTCACCAGTGGATCGCAATACAGATTTCCCAGCCTGACTCCTGAGATAGCAGGTAAAGATGAATTCTAATTCAGAAAGTTGTTAGAAACGTGTGGGAGAATATACAGATATATTTCTTAGTAGGCCATGCAGAAGCAGCAATTCAAAGATATGGATGCTTTGCACGATATATCAAGATAATAAGTCTAATTGAAAAATGAATCATCAACAGCTTCTTGCAATTTAAAGTGATCGGTATTTCTTGAGTCTGCATCCCCAGTTAAGACTTAGCAGTCATTTTCATGCCTAATTTGGTCCTTTAGTATGAAACACAAAGCAAAGCACTCAAATAACCCAACGACACAACGAATACTATCATTCGTTCTGAAGTTGAACGGACCAAATAATTTCTTGTGCCATGGAACGGCATCAAAATCAAATATCAATATAAATTTGAAGAACCACTCCTAAGGAGGAGTTTATTCTCTGGTTGCTACGTTCATCGAATAACAATACGAATGCTGAAGTCTGTAAAATACAACTAAATAGAGTCATCGATCATTCAATACACAGAGATGTCAGTATACAATCACTGATAATTCAATACACAGAGATTTCAGCATACAATCATTGATCATTATAATGCATCAAGATTTCCGCTTTCGGGGTAGTGGCAAGTCTATTTGCTAATTTTTTCAGGACTTCCATCATAAGAGCCAGGGTTTATATTGACCTGGTCAGTCTGAAGGAGTGAATCAAATTTAGTGGATGACTTTGTTAACCATCACTGCATCTAAAATAACAAGTCTAAGCACTGAAGATCAATTTTCATTTCTTTCTTTCTTGGTTCAGACAAGTTGTCAGGTCTCAAAAATATTATAGTACTATATTGGACTAAGGAAATATTGAAGTAAAAAACTTAAAGGATCAAATTTGGAAAAAAGATTCTGAATAAAAAGAATGAATCAAAAGAGATTCTATACCAAAAGGTAAGATGTTTCAAACTTTGAAAGCATAAGGAATCAATAAAAAGAAATTTTATACCAAAAGAAATGAGCCAAGAGGCTCAATTTTTTTGGGGGCATTTAAGTTAAAGGACTATTTTAAAATTTTAACCAAGTAACCAGAAATATTATGCAGATAGAAAAGGTAAGAATTTTGAAATGATTCCCTTTTCTATTTTTGGTTCAAGTTTTTGAACTCGATTATTAGAGGGAAAATACCCAAAAAAAACAAGAGAACTAAACTGAAAAGAAGAAGATGATGATGAAGAAATGAAGAGAGAAGAGAAGACCAGAAAATAAAATGGGCAAAGATACAAAATTTGATCTATTTTTTAGAGAATGACAGAGAAGGGTCCAATTATATAACCACTATAATTTGTGAAAAGAAACCCATTTTTTGCTTATATATCAATCAAAAAGAAACAAACATGAAGACACCAAATATAAACAGGACAATAATTGGAGAGAGAGAGAGAGAGAGAGAGAGAGAGAAAAGGTGGACCAGCAAGATCATGTTGGGAAGCCATGGATTTATGCAAATCAACAAGCTGTTCACAAATGGTAGCATATACTGCTATTTGCTTCCTCAAAACTTCCATTTGCTCATCAGTCATCACTTTCACAAACATCCCACCACCCCCTCCTCCTCCTCCCATTTCCTCCGCCGTCTGCGGTGGCTGCTGCTGCTTTTCCCACTCCATAATAATCTCTACCACTTCTTCTTCTTCCTTTAGGTTAATTACTTAAAAAGGGTCAGCACAAAATTGTATAATAGTGACTCTTTTTTGTCTGAATTGAAGTAAATAGAGAGTGAGTAAAAAGAAACGAGAAAGTAAAGCAAAAGCGGGAGAGAAGACTAGTACTGAAGTGGACACAGTAAAGACAAGATTTGGACGTATAGTGTACCTGTACTAATATACAGTCCATGTGGGGTACAATTTTTTATTTTTTTATTCTTTTCCATTTTAAATAAATTACTACTCTTAGTAATTGAAAATTGGAATGACTTTTTGAGGTCTATTATTAGACTAGGAAAAATAATTATTTGAGGTTAAAACCAAATGATTCTCTTGGGATTGAGGTACACAGTACTTTCACCCATAAACATGATATGATTTTCTTTAGGAAAGAAATGGATTCTCAGATTTATTTGGTTATGTACCATGCCTAATTTGGGCGGTAATGTTCGTCCTAATAATGGGCATAAGATTTATTTATTTTTGCACCGTTTTTTTTTGTTCGGTTTTTGAATGATCTTTTCGAGTATGATTTTAGGTAATAGCACATCTAAAAATTTATACTCTATAGTTTATTTCTTTCGGTTTATGTGACTATTTTTTTATTAATTTATTTTGAATAAAATAATATATTTTTATGAGCTTCCAATTTTACTCATATAGAGAAGCTTTCAAAAGTCTTAGTAACAATACAAATATTATGAATGTTTAAACTTACTAATTTTAAGATATTTCTTTATTAGATTTTGTGCTGAGTCAAACGTCAAATAAATTAGAATGGAGTGAATATTAATTTATGAAATAAAAAGGCCAAAGAATAAAGAAAATATCAAAGCTCAGTTGGCTCAGAATATTTCACTAATCCATGATATGATTTTTTTTCTGGAAAGGGATGGATTTTCATATCTATATATATATGCCAAAGTTTTGAAGTTAATATTCATTCTAATATGCGGCACAAAATCTATTACTATTTGCTTTTTTTTCCTTTCCTTTTTTCAAATTCAAAATGTTAACAATATTTTCTGTGATTTTTATGATTTGAAGCAATGTTTTAAAAGGCGTTTTTGGGGCGCGCCCTGGAGCGAGGCGCACCAAAAACGCTCCAAGGTAATGGTGTGGTCTCAAGAGGCATACGCCCAGCAATTCGGGGCGTACGCCCGGATGTTCAGGGCATACGCCGGGATGTTTGAGGCGTGTTTTTTTAGTGAAGCGTAAGCTCCAGAGAATTTTTCAAATTAAAACAAAATTTGTTGAATAAGTCCTTCATATAATACCCAAATTCTCAAAAGTCAGCTTGGTAATTACTCAAAAGTTTTAAAAAAGAACTGAAATGTATTCATGGTCTTTCCCAATTCTTTATCGTGTCCGCTAGTCTGCTAATATCTCCCAACAACAAGAAATATTCAATTTGTTTTTTTTTTGATACAAAGAGAACTCCATGCTCCTTCATAGCAGCAAGTTCAAAGTTCAAATTGCAGGTTAGTCATCCTTTTGGTTCTTCCATGTAGAAAATTTATTCTCGTAAATAAAGAGTTTAGTTACCAAAAAAAAATAAATTATTCTTTTAGACTCAAGTTACTTGTGCTTGTAAGTAGCGTATAATAGATTGTTTTGACTAGTTTTTTTTGTGGGAATAGTTTTTATGCAATTTTACCCATTTATAAATATTTACTATAATTATATTATTTTATAAAATATTAAAAATTAAATACCTATGGGGCTTACGCCTCGCTGAGGCATATGTAAAACGCCTCGCCTATTGCCCAAGCCTTTTAAATACTGATTTGAAGTAGCAGAAGGTCAAAATTAAGAGTTAGTTATTCGAAATGAAAAATTTATAGCCATGTATAAATTTAAAATCTTTTCCGACATATATATTTGGTGCCAAAATATAAATAATTTTCATCTCTAATTTTTGCAAAGTCGGGGTAGTAATTTTCAATAAAATAAAAACATAAAAATTGGGATATAGGCTCGCTCATATCTGTATTTCCTTTGATTTATATTTTGGTTTGTGTGGTGTGCAGTTTTGCTTGGGGATTAGGCAATTGTCACTTGTCAGAGTGAATGTTTGAACATTAGTGCACGCCAAAGCGGGACGGTCGGTTCTGACAGTACTTTTTAGGTACTGTAATATAATTGTTGGCAAATGTTGAGGTACGCACTTTGTAGTATTTATGTTCAGGAAAATGACCAATGATCACTGACCACCTTAATTAACGAGAGGAATGTAATGTGCTTTCTTGTACTCATCTTTTATTTGTTTAATTCCATTGCACTGAGTGTATTTAAATTCTTTATGATATAAAAGATTAAATTAACTTACAACATGTAACTCTTCATTGCAAATTTGATACTATAATATACTCCTAATATGATAACTTGTTATAGTTGTTAAATCAAAGCGATGATCTAGAATGCTTTCACATTAGTAGTAAACATAACTTAAATTCTTGTAATTAAAGGGTTTTGGGCAAGTTAATATGGTAGTCAAATTAGTATATACGGTTAAGGGCCTAAAATACCCATCTATTATTAATAAGCTATATTTACTTTCCGTTTCATTTTTGTGTTATTAAAGTCCCTGCCGATTTACTTTGGTATTTAAAATGCCCCTCAACCATTGTTTATTTATAGTATATTAATTAATATACGTGTCAATATCCTATTGGTCTAAAATCATCCGCCCCATATCTAATTAAAAACTACCCGACCCAACCCTTTTAACCCGACCCACCCGAGCCCCTCTAACTTAAATCCTCTTAGTCACCTCCCTCTAACCTAAATCGATCTGCAAAACTTTGAGAAGAAGAAATTAACTCGAAACCCTAAGTCGTATGTGCTTCAGAAAGACATTGATGCTTCCGATTTATGCTTGTTCTTCTTTAAAAGGTAAGTTTATCTTCCATTTCGTGTTTGTTTAAGAAAGACATTGGTGGTTTTTCTTAAAATATTTTCGGTCTAGTTGATTCTTTGGTTTTTAATCGTTTTATGCTTTTACAGTTTATGATATGAACTCAAATCGACAATATCTATGTTGTTATGTGTCTACATATATTATTTAAGCTATTTTATATTAGGATTTTTACGGGTCAACATTATTGTGGGGATTCTTCTTCTATTGGTGGCCCCGAGTGTGATTTTGTGCCTTTTTCTGGCTGAGGATGTTGGGTTACAATTTGTGCTTTAAGTTGTCGTTTTGTCTATATATGGTGTATGTTGTTCCCTTAAAGTAACAGAGAATCCGAGTATTTTATTGTTAGTGGGACTTTACTATTGTTAATATTTTTAGTCCCCAATTTTCTGTTCCCTTTACTATTGTTAATGTTTCTGGTCCCTTATTTTCTGTTCCCTTTATTATTTTTAATGTTTCTGGCTGAGTATGATGTATGTGGTCCACGAAGTCACTATCTGTTTTATTCTTCTTCTTCTAATTTTCTGTTCCTTTTTTTATTATTAATTATCTTTGTCAGTTTACTTAATATTTTTAATTGCCTTCCAAAATATTAAGGATGCCTTTGGTTGATATAATGTTGCATTGTGGTGGGGATTGGATCACAACACCCCAGATCTTGTGTTCAAAGAAGTTGGTTCACATCTGAGAGGGCATGATTCTGAACTTATTTCTTACATGCTTTTAGAAACAACATACACCAGTGAGTTAGGGCATGTAGGTGTTCAACAAATTGTAAATGGCCCTTCTGGTAATTACTATGAGGTAGAAAAATGATGATGGATGAGGCATTTACTGAGTTTAATTTCTGATGTATTTAAGACACTCCACTTCTATGTTGTTGATGAGTATGAAGAATTTATTAATGTGCCTAATATTGTTCATCACAATGACTCAAATCCAGTAATAACTGATTATGGTACTGACTGTAGTGAATATGAGAGTGAGAGTGATAATTATACTGATGATGATGAGGTTGATTATGATTCTGATGGATTACAAAAAATTGCTAAGCAAAGAAATACTAAAATTGAGGCAGGGCTAGAAAATTATAAGGAATTATACAAGGGTATGAGCTTCAAAGACATACCTGAAGCTAGAAAATGCATTAATTTCTATTCCTTGGCAAACAAAAAGGACTTACAGGTGGATAAAAGTGATAAAAAAAAGGTTGAGGTATACATGTGTTGGTGACTGCCCTTTTGTTGTTCTGATTTCTGGGGATGGAACCTTCCTGGAGTTAGGATAAAGGCATTAAGAGATGAGCATACATGTGAAGAAACATTTGAGAATACTAGGGTTAACTATCAAACAATAGCAAATTACTTCAAGAAGAAGGTGCAAGAAAATCTTAAGTATAAGATTAAGGAGATGAGAGCAGATCTGAAATAATTGTTTAATGTAAATGTTAGCTATGGAAAGTGCAAGAGGGCTAAAAGACTGATTTTGGAAAAGTTGGAAGGTAGTTGGAAGGTAGTTTTACAGATGACTATAAGAAACTTGAGGCATATGTCAATGAGCTAAGGGACACTAACCCAGGGAGTGATATTGTCATTAACTTGTCAAAGGATGCACTTGTTGAAGGTAAAAAAAAGTTTCTGAGAATGTATTTTTGCTTTCAAGCTCTCAAGATGGGCTTTAATTTAGGTTTGAGACCATTTATTGGCTTAGATGAGACATTTTTAAAAGGAAAAGCTAGAGGACAATTGTTACTTGCTGTTGGACTGGACAGTAATAACCAAACATATCCTATAGCTTGGGCAGTAGTGGATAAAGAAACAAAAAGGACATGGACTTGGTTCTTGGAATTGCTTCAAATGTCACTAGATCTCAAGGAGGATGAAGGCATCACCTTCATGTAAGATATGTAAAAGGTATGATATTTATGTCTAAACAGCTTCTGTTGTTTTTTTCTTTTGTCTTTTTAATCAAAATTACTTATTTGAATTCCTTTAAACTTATCAGGGATTAATTGAGGCTGTGAACAATGTGCTTCCTAATTCACATAATAGATTCTGTGTTAGGCACATTGAGTCAAATTGGTGCAGAAAATGGAGAACAACAGAGTTCAAGAAGTTATTATGGCGGAGTGTCTGGAGTTCTTATGAAGAAGATTTCAAGGACCAGTTGAGGTCCATTGGTGAACTTGATAAGCAAGCTGCAGAAGAATTGATGAAGTATCCTCCTCAAGCTTGGTGTAGAGCTTATTTAGATACTGTGTGCAAGAATCAAAAGGTAGAGAATAACTTCACTGAATCTGTCAATGCATGATTTCTTGAAGCTAGGCACAAACCCATCATTAAAATGCTTGAAGAAATTAGAATTAAGGTGATGAACCAATTGAGGGAAAGAAAGGAGGCAGTGAGGTCATGGACAAATGAACTCAGCCCACATAGCCTGGAATTGTACAAGGAGTACTTGAAGATAGCTAACAAGTGTCATGTTCATTCCAACGGTGACCTAGGCTATGAAGTTTCAGAAGGGATGGACATGCATACTGTTAACATGACTTTGAAGAAATGCACATGTAGGACTTGGGATCTTACTGAAATTTCATGCCCCCATGCCATTAAATCCATACAACATAAGAAGATGGACCCTTTCAAGGAATTCAACTGGTGGTATAGCAAGGAAGCATACCTGCTAACCTATAAACACAAGTTATAACCAGTGAAAGGTGAGAAGTTCTGGAAAGTGGACCCATCTCAAGCAATAGAACCACCTGAGTTAGTCAAGATGGCCGGGAGACCTAAAATTAAGAGACAAAGAGAAAAAGACGAGGTTATCAAAAGGCAAGGTGAGTGGGGAGTTTCCAAGAAAGGGAGAGTCATGGCATGCAGTAATTGTGGAGAGCCTAATCATAACGCTAGAGGTTGTGAGAAGGTAATGGTTACTTTTTGTAACTTATTAGTGTCTTATTTAGTAGTGTTTAACTTATTTTTTTTATGTTTACACAATATCCATGCATGGAAAATATGGCAAGAACAAACAACACAACTTTGGTTGATGAAGAAGAAATAGAGCTGACTGCACCTGAAGCCAGTCAGCCTACTCAGTCTAATTAACAAAGTGAAGGCTCAAACTTTGTGTTTATGCCTACACCAAGTATTTACACTCAGTCCAACAGTGAATTCCGGACTTTGACTCTCCGGATCATGATCCACATCCAGCTTTAAGGCCAACAACTGTGTCAGAAGTAGGAACAAGACTTCAAGCAAGACAGAATCCATCTCAACCTTCAAAATCAAGGGCAATAACTTTCAAAGGGGATCATGATGGTGTTAGTGTTCCATCAAATCTGCCTTTCAAACCACTAGGCCTCAGATGGAAGGGAAAAGCTGCATTAACGGGAAGCCAACTGAAAATGCAAAGTAAACAGAAAATGGAGAAGCTGAAGCCCAGAAGGGGGAAAAAGTGAAATCTACTGTAATATAATTAGATGGAAAGTATTTTGGTTGTAATTAATGTTTTGTGACAGTACTATCTACCTTCTGTTTTTGGTTGGTGAAACTTAATGTGGGATGCCATATTATAACCCAGGTTGTATAAGTTTTTTGGGTTATAACATTGCATCCACCTATGCCATGTGCATTTATGAAACTGAATATGCCATGTGCATTTATGAAATTTAGCCTTTATTTACATGCTGTTGTGTGGTGATTTAGTCCTTGTGTAGTGATTTACATGCTGTTGTCTATTAGGTTGTCTTCAACATATGTTCAGCTGTTTGATACATTGAATATGCCATGTGCATTTATGGTATAAGGAGATATATGTTCAACCATTGAATACATTGAATATTAGGTTGTCTTCAGCATATGTTCAGCTGGTTGCCTTTATTTAGTGATTGATATAGGGTGCTGCATTCATCCCTAAGGCATCACTTCTTAAGCTGCCAAAGAGCCAAACTTTATAACATTGCAATCTTTAATTGCCAATTATAACCAGCCATAATCAAAAGTAGGAACAAATAGATTTAAGTAGTAAGATACATCATTCGATATATAACTTAAACAAGTTACAAAAAGTAAGATACAAAAAGTTAAGGCTTAAAATACATCATCCGATGTTTAGCTGCAAATATTCATGAGAAACAACACATCTACAAGAAAAGAACTTTCACTGTCCATTATCAATTCAGCTTCAACTTTTGATAATAGTAGCAATAAATCCTACAAATAGCGCACATGAAATCATAATGAAGAACTTCATCTTGAGAATTCTATCTTCCAACTCCAATTTTTTCGTTACTAGAAGATTATTTCCTGCCTTCAATGCAACTACTTTTTCCTTCAATTTGACCCTTTCAGTCTTGCCATCATCCAACAACGACTTCAAATTACTGATTTTAAGATTAGCCACATCCAACTCACACTTCAAATTATTGATTACAACGAGCGCTCTGTCCGGGACATGATCCTCTGCCCATTCCCAATAACCACATGAACTACCCTAAAAAACAATCCAAAAAAAATTACTTATGAACATTAGCGAAACAAATCAGTCAGAAACAAGAAAAATTCAAACAAGAGCCATATATAATCACTTACTTCCGGTTTAGGGCACTTATAGAATCTCCTCCCAGGATTTAAAGGAATCATCGAAGTAAAATTTTTAGCAAATTCTCCACAATGACACTTCCTCTTCGATGAACAACTGACTTCTGACATATCAAGTTTTCAAAAAATAGATAAGGCGAGAGTGAGAGAAATTGAAGCACCCAACCTATTTTGTGGAAGAACCCTAAAATGGCTTCTTCTCAGAGTTTTGCAGATCGATTTAGGGTAGAGAGGGGTGACTAAGAGGATTTAAGTTAGAGGGGCTTGGGTGGGTCGGGTTAAAAGGGTTGAGTTGGATAGTTTTTAATTAGATATGGGACGAATGATTTTAGACCAATAGGATGTTGACGCGTGTATTAATTAATATACTATAAATAAACTAACGGCTGAGAGGCATTTTAAATACCAAAGTAAAACGACAGGGACTTTAATAACACAAAAGTGAAACAGCGGGAGGGGGGAGGGTAGATATAGCTTATTTTTAATAGTAAAAGTGTATTTTAGGCCCTTAACCGTAGTATATAAGCACTTTTGACTTATATATGCATTTAGTAAACACCAAAGATACTTAAAAGCCAAAAATCAACCAAAGCGAGAAGTTGATCAGCTAATAAGTGGGTGTTTAGACATAAGAATTGTGAAATTCCGAAATGAATGAAAAAGAAAATCAAGCGAAAATGGTATTTGAAATTGTAGTTGTGTTTAGACATGAACACAATTTGGAGCTATTTTTTCAATTTTTCTGAGTGATTTGAAGTGAACTTTTAAAAAAAACTTTTTGAACTTTTTCAAATTTTCAAAAAATTTCTAAAATTATTGGTTATTATCGTATTTATTTTATCCATAGATAATAAAAATTCATAAAGAAAGACAGAATGAATAAACTCAAATTATTACAAATAGGTCTCTCTAATGATAATTCAGTTCAACTTCAAGTGAAATTTAAAATTTTTATGGCCAAAAACTAATTTAGAAAAAAAATGAAGAATTAACCCAAATAGCCTCCCACCCAATCGCTTAAACTAAAAAAAAAACGGTTGAGGTATAGTATATGAATAATTTGTGTATTATGTGTGTATAGTTGTATATAATCAATGTATAATCTATGTATATGGCTAAAAAAGGTAAATAGTGAATATGACTGGTTATTTGTGTAAAGACCCCGAAAAAAAAAGTGAAAAATTTCCAAAAAAAAAAAATGAAGTCTTTTATGGCCAAACGAACCCTAAGTGCTTCTAGTTTTACCAAACTTTTGATTACTTAATTACTTTTATCCCTAATAACTTTTGTTATTCGATAAAGTACCTTCCAAAACAAAATTCATAATTTCATATCTGCTCTATTTTCGTCTTTCATTATTTTTCATGCAATTCTTTTTAATTCATATTTTTTTTTTGTAAATAACTTTAAGGCCATTTAGTTAGTTTAACAAAAAGTATTTTTCACCACTATTTTGCCAAACATATCAATTACAGTACTTATTTTCAACTTGAATAATTTTATCTAAATACATAAAGCTTATTCATAAATTAAATTAAACACTTAAAATTATTTTTCAACATTTGGTAGCTACTTTTAATCAACTAATCCAAACAGACTCTTACTCCTTTTTTTGGGTGTTGTACAGAGGCTTTATGACCATTTTATGTTTTTTAGTACAGTAGGAAAATGGGTGAGAAATACAAAAGTAGAGAAGCAAGAGCCAAAAGGTCTACGTACGCCTGTCCATCAACTATCCGCCAGTTGCGGCCAATTTGCCGCCAATTTATGAGGCACGTTTTCTTCTTTATAAACCCCACCTGTGACTGTGACATGGACCGCTCATTCTATCAATTTCTTCTCCTTTCTATTTCTAGCTCACCTTCAAATTTTTTTTTTTTTTGGCTGTAAATTAGACTTAATTTGACTTCCACGATTATCAGAATAATTAATATTCCACGTATTTCATATAATAATTATCTGGAATCTCACGAACTGATCAAGAGTTCATGGTATCACATGTAAAAGTGCACATGCACAACCTTCTCTCCGTTTATGTTTTCATTTTTAATGTTGCGTTGAATGTTAATTGAATTTGGAACATAATGCCAAAATCCGTCAAAGCAAAAATACTAAAAGTAATTAAACCAAGTCAAATCAGAATCTGGTTTTGCATGTGAACTTTTGTCCATCCTACTTTCAATTCTCTTTTTGCTTGATGCTTATCTCATATTTAATCATAGCTGAATTTTAACAAACGAAGTCTCAACTGCAATTATTATCAAGTTAAAAGAATTTTTTGGTGAAGGATGCTATAGCTTTCTATTGAGTCTATTCAGTGGCAGTGCAAATACGAATTAATCAGACCAATAACTTCAAATATTAGATAGTTAATTTCTTTTTTGTTTTCTCATAAGTAAATTGGGGCGTCATCTCAAATTTCCTTTATTTTTGTAGGGAAGGACGGAGCAATGCCGACGTGTCATGTGCACCTCCGCGGCGCCGCCGCATCACATGGCTAGGCCGGTCCACCCCTATAATAAATTGGATGGAATTAAAGAGAAAGGGAGTTTAAATTCCCTGTCCAGTCTGCTCCGAAAATGACTAGCTACCACACAATACTGTTTCAACTTTTCACGAGTAACACGAAATCAGAGTTTCCTAATTCGGATCGCAAATTTTAGGCAAGACGTCCATCAGAAAAAAGCTGAGTCCGGAATGGTTTGTTTGGTCTCAAGAGACCATAATAGGTAAAAGGAAAAGGTAAAAGGAAAAGACTGGGCACCATAATATATAGGGAAAAAGGTCCACAATTGCCCCTCTACTATGGTATATAGTTGAAGTTTGTCTCCCCGATATACTTTTCGTTCAGATCCACCCCTCCGTTAACAAACTTTCTAGAATTGTCCTTAATCCTAACATCCCTCTACCGTGGCAGCTGGCCCCCTGAATTTTTTCCTTGTCAGCTGCCAAGTCACTCGACCCCCTCCCGTCCTGACACTTCACGCTACTCATCTCTAATCTCATGTACCCATTACTTCTTGAGAGAGACTTCAGCAGCTAGCCTCACATATCCCCATCGTCTCACCATCTCCCTCTCAAAATCGACTGTTGTCGCTGGAGTTGGCCATCGGCCGGCTGGCAGTCACCTTTCCTCTCCCTCGCTTCTCTACTGTTCTTCTTCTCGAAGTAATAGTTGCAAAATAGGCTGGAATCTGAAGATCTGAGACTTTGTGCTTATGTTTTGGTCATTATTGCTCTAGGCTCGCCGTGTTACTATTTTCAAGTTAGGCGTCATCGAAAAGGAACGAGAAACCTTCAGCAAACCAACTGACCAACTCAACTTATTTTAGGTGTTAGTAGAAACAGAGAGAGAAGGTAGAGAAAAAATAGAGCAATAATAAGTGACCAGCCGTAGTCGCCGGCAAGGCTCCATTCTCGACTAGCAATAGCAACTAGTAAAAACAATCCGCCGGCGATAAACTCTGGCAGATTTGAGATAGTGAAATACACATGAGTTATACCACTATTGACGAAGCTTTGGAGCTTGAATTTTCGAAACCCATATGTGGAAGCAAAATTGAAATTATGGGTAAAAATTATTTGTTGTTGCTGATTTGAGTTTATAAATTAATCATACCACCAAGTTGTTGAAGAAACTTAGAAACACCATTGTTATGGTCCTAAGAAAAATTGAAGAAGACGAAATGGGTTCCTCCGATTGCTTGATCTTTTGCTCAAATTGGTCACTGACAACGTTGTTGAAGTTAATGGCAATGAGAGGAATGTAATAGGCATGTGTGATGATGGGGTTAATTTTAACGTGGGACCTGTTGATATGGCAGCTGATGTGGACAAATTAATAGAGGTATTGGGTGCCACGGTGGAGGGACGTTAGGGTTAAGGGCAATTCTAGAAAGTTTGTTAACAATGGGGTAGATCTGAATGAAAAGTATAACGGGGGACAAACTTAAACTATATACCATAGTAGAAGGACAATTTTGGACCTTTTCCCAAATATATATAGCGCGGTGAATAACCGCGCTATATATAAAAGTTGAGCTCACCAATAATTCTTCTGGACTTAACTGACACACCAATAATTCATAGGGGTATAACGCGCATATTTAAGGCGCTATACATCAAAAATTGTACCCCCGAACTGGTTTTTCCTTATTTAAGGTGTTTCAGGATTTTGTAAAAATTCATTCAGGATCCTTCAAGTCTTTCGAAATATCTATTCGTTAAGTTATTTTGCATTTTGTTATTACGTCCGAAGAGCGCAAAATTAGGGTTTCATTTTATTTGGGGGGGGGGGGGTGAGGTTGTGGTGGAGAATAACTTAGTACGCTATAGTTGTTCTCCACAGTGTCATGTTAAGTTGCCACTTATAATGGAGTACGATACATTGGTACCGTTGTAATGTAAAAAAATGAGTGTGAGCAAACGTTTGGTGAATATTAAAGTAACCGGAAGATATCCATATTCTGTTACTCTGCAAGGGGTTGCTTGTTATGCTGAGTTTAACATCGAAGACGATGAAACTCTGAAAGATTTTTTGAGGACTCCGAATGAACACCGGGAATTTCTTGTAATAAAAATATTAGAAATGTACGTCAAGGCTGAAGACGTTCGCAATAATGAGGTTCTGCAAAGTAGGGATATCCCTCAATCATCGGGGTGGTTATTTTGGAGAAGTTTTAGCCGAACAGGTTCCGGGTGAAAGAGTTTGGCCTGATCCGAACTTATCTCCACGAGCGAATGAGGAGCGAGGAAATAATTTCTCCCTTAGTTTACATAATCCACAAGCCGAGTGGTAAACTCAATTTTCCTTTGTGTTACGATGTTTATTTTTATGTATTGACTTTGTATTAACACCCATATATCCCATAGGGGGTACCGGCCAGATATAAATTTTACAAGTTATGTACCAACGACCAGTCGGAATATGCTTAGTTTTGGTGTGTTGGATCATGGTAGTCCATCCGGGAGTCATCATCAACAGGATAATGTGCATCATGGGATATCAAAACATTATGATTTGTAAGTGAAGCGATAAAGTTTATATGTAAAGTTTGGATCAATTTGAGAAAGCTCATTATTTTATTGGTTGTGCAGTGAAAACAAGCAACTTGAAGGTCCTGTCCTTACTCAATTGCCCGAAGACGACATATTTAATCGGGATCTGGCAGATGCACAGAGTCAGGAAGAGAATAGTAATTATGACAACAATGCTGATGAGTCTGGAGATGACACACCCTTCCCTGATGAGGGTGATGATGACGAGGACGAGAATGCTGAACCTAATTTGACGAGGGAGCATGCTCCACCTCCCGTTAGACCAAGAGTGTACGAGTCCCACGTCACGTTTCATTCAAGGAAGATTCCCTACCTTGATCATTTTCTAAGTATGCCGGATGTGGATGCCCTCACAAGGTATCTTGACGAAATTCAGACAGCAATGTGGGATGAATCTAGAGCAATGGTGCTGTCAAAGGGCATGATTTTTGCTGATAAAGCGCGCCTAAGCAGGGTGGTGCGAATGTACAGCAGAAAAGAGTGTCGTGAGATCTTGGTTCTTGAGTCATCTCCGAATGTATACAAGGTTATTTGTCGTAGATGGTTTCAAGGTTGTAATTGGATGTTGCATGCCAGAAAGTTGAAAACAAATATGTGGTTTGCGGTTAAATACTTTGACATCCACAATTGTGAAATGGGCACATTTAGTGGGAATCATTTTAACTTGAATGTTGACTTGAATTCTCTTGTGTTGATTCCACATATTGAAGCGTCCATAAGGTACAAGATCAAAGAGTGTATAACATTGTCCACCAGGTATATGGGTGTACCATTACTAAATGAAAGGCATTTCTCGGGAGCAAACGTGCGTTTGAAATTGTTTATGGTAACTAGGATAAGTCTTTTGCATCTCTACCAGGTACATGGCTGCATTGCAACACTTTAACCCCGAGACTGTTGTTGAATGGAAGCTTGAGCGGAGTCCGAAGAATACCAGAACACATATATTCTGGCATTTAAACCAGCCATTGATGGTTTTGTGCATTGTCGGCCGGTAATATCCATAGACGACATCATGTCTATGGAAAGTATGATATTAAGTTGTTGATCGTCGTTGCAGTAGATGCTAATGGAAGTATATTTTTCCTAGCATTTTCTATTTGTGCCAATGAAAGCCAAGAGACGTGGACATTTTGAACCACTTGAAGGAGCACGTTGTCAGACAATGTTTAGGTATTTGTCTAATATTTGATTGTCATGGCGGTATTTTAAGTTCGGTACAAAATTTGCGTGCATGGAAGGAACCGTATGCCTACCACCGTTACTGTGTGAGGCACCTAAAGGGAAACTTTTAGAGAGCTTATCCGAACAAGACTTGCATGGTTTAATGTGGATGGCTGCAACAGATCACCAAGAGTGTAAATTTAGGAGGCGAATGGAATTGATCAGGCAGGAAGATCAAGGAGCCTATAGTTGGTTGATGCGACATGAGCTTGACAAGTGAACTTTGCATGCAGATGGTGGCAGAAGATGGGGAATTCTGACTACAAATGTGTCTGAGTCTTTCAACGGGTTATTAAAGTCTGCACGTGGATTGCCTATCACTGCCATGGTATAGATGTCATTCAAGCAGATGGCGGAGAGGTTTGTTGAAAGATCTAGAGGTGCATCGTCGTAGATGGAAAGGGGTGTTGAATTTATGCCAATACCAATAAAAAGATTTGAGAAATACAGGAAGCGAACACAGTGGCATTCATTTTTGTAGTATTGTAACGAGTGAAATATTGTTGAAGTTCCCACTGCTATCCATCACAACCGGGGGAATAATACACACACCGTCAATGAAACCAGAAGGTTATGCTATTGTGGGAAATGGTCCATCTATCACATGACATGAAGTGCTTTCAACAAATAGGTTTTGCGGCAATGAGGTACGTTGATAAAGAATATAGTGTTGCTGCATACTTAAAAACCTATAGTGGACAGTTGCAGCCAGTAAGTGCTGAGCATTATTGGCCGCCAAAACCATTTAAAATGGTGTGTAACAAGGATTATGTGTGTCAACGACAAGTGCAAAAAAGAACGCGTATACGGAACCAAATAGATATGGGTGATACCGTTTATGCGGGTAAATATGGCATATGTTCGCAAACAGGACACAACCGTAAATGTCCTTCAGCTGGTTTGGGTAAAGGTGGTAATTCAACTTCCGGTGGAAGTTCATCCAATGTGCCCAATTATCAAGGATACACATAGTGTATTGTTGCAGTAATTTGTTGTAATAAGTGTATGTATATGTTCAGCTTGCAAAATGTATGAAATTAAATTATGTTTCCATTGGGGTTATATCTAATTGATATTTAGCATTAGTACTTCAGTAAAACCCCAAGAAAAAAAAAATTGTCATTCGCCATTATCGTCACTGTCTGGCACTATTTCATTTTCACTGTCTTCATCTTTTTCGTCAACATCGTGTACGTACCCTTTGGGACCGAGGGCATTGTAATCTTGGCCCTAGTTGACACACATTTCTCGTATTTTATCACTATCATCAATAGGACCACTTGCTTGATTTATATAATAATATGGGACTCCTACGTTCAACATTTGTGGTAGAAACTTAGGTAGTCCCTCCCACTCGACAACTGTTGGAGAACAGGATAATCATTGTCTTTATGTAATTTTTCATTTTCTAGTAAATCCTAGTACTGATACTCCATTCCTCCCAGGTAGTTAATATCATCCATTGCATGATGAACAACTAGTGTCTTTTCCATCTCTAGAATCTCCTTCATCAAATGCCGAATCACTTCTGGTTCATCTTTGTATGTGTTTGTTTGGAAGGTTGCAGACAGTGCTTGTGGCACAACAAGCCCATGCCAGCGGCATAGTACTTCACAATCACATCGTTTTGAGTAGCCCCAAATTCGCGTACCTTCAGACTTTGTAGAATGCGCTTCGCCCTCAATAATGTTCCCTGCAACTTTGAGATAAGTGTGTATATTAATAGGTCCATTTTCCAAGGAACGTAGAACACCACACCACTTGTCATCAACCAAATCAGTATAACAACCTAGCATATTTTTTTCAAGGTAGGATCGATAGTGTTAAGACGTGTTCCAGGGGAATTTGTTGAACAACCTTCACCCTTTTGCATCTTCTTGAACCACTTATTAAATGTTAGTGGCATTTTTTAAATCGATGTTGTAATATTTTTTCAAATAGTCTTTGGATACATATCTCTTGGTTTAGCTTAACAAGCTGTCTTATACCCTAAAGAATCATAGCGCGCCACCAATATACGTTATGTGTATTGTTTTGTCGACCTAAATAAGCTACCGTTTCTGAAAAGCTGTCGTTCTACAAAAGCTGTCTTGTAATATGTCCCTCAGCATGTCTTTGGCTCACTTGATTCAGTATCCCTTCAGTAGTAATTATCATAATTTGTGTTTCCCTACCATGTCTGATGCTGTTTTGTTTCCTGATGTGAGTTAACATGGCTGTCTTATGACACTAGGATGTATACTTAGCATAATTTGGACCTTTTAGGTTTTAACTTGTTTAGTATTATGCACCTGTGTATGTCAATCTTTGTCAATCCTGCAAACTTGTTTCTCCCCTAATTCTTTCAATATGATTCTGCCTATGTGTTATTTTGCTAAGTGTTGAACTTGCTTCTAAGTCTTGATGAACCTGCTCCTAAGTCTTGTGCCCTGATTGATTAGCTTCTCTGTGTTCTCAACTTTGCTATGTTTACTTTAAGCTATAAGTATATTTCCTCAACTTCTGTCACTTAACCATTGTCCACTCTCTCTCATCTGTTACCTATGCTATTCTGAACCTATTACTCTTGGCCGGCTGAAAGCCAAGGCTACCAAGACTCTTACTATTGACCTCCCTAGTGTGAGCACTGCTCGTCTATTTGAGACCCTTTTGAACTCTGACATACTAGGATTTGGGGTCCTTTAGCTACTCCCTCTACTACTGAGACCTAAACTATTCCTCACAGTTAATTCTTCCTTCCTATTATCTACTGAATATGTAAATTGGCTGGTCAATCTATGGTTGTGTGATCTGGCTTAAGTTCTTCTATGGATTCTAGGTTTTGCTGATGAATATGGTTCTAGGTATGTTGCGTGAGAGTTGTTGAAGGCCCATGCAATGCTGGGTGTTTCCTTTTGGGCCTGCTATGGCCCTACTGTCATTATTCGTATAATATTTATAATCACATTCATTACTGGGCCTGTAATAACTTTGTAATGAACAATTGGGGTGTTAGTGAAATGGGGAATGGTTAGATTCTAATATTTGCATGCAAGGGTAGAAAACATGCCTATAGAATTCAATGATTTACTTGTTATATATGCCCTTCACTCTCTAAGTGCACTGTAGAAATCATGTCATTAGGAGAAGCACACACTCATACTACTAGCAAAACATGAGTTCAAATGCTTCAATTGTTTCTACTTCTACGTGTTACTAGAAAACCTGCCTATAGGAAACAAATACCACTAAACTTTCTTCCAATTCGCGTAACTGCAGCATATCCACTAGAAATCATGCCTATAGGATTTAACTATCCCATTTGTTATTATTCCATAATTCTCACCTAGAAAACATTTCTATAGGGGGTTAAGCGTAATAAAAATTGGTTCCAAGCGCTAATCGTTAAAGATCATGCCTATAAGGTATAACTACTCGCTCTAATTTGTTAATGTTGAATTTCTCAAACGCTGTTATTGTTTAGTTATGCCACTGTTAGAAAGCATGAGTACATCTGGGCTTTTTGATAACTAGGGATTTTGATACATTTTATACTCCTCCTTGCTTATGTTTTGATTAGAAATTTGTACAAAATAGTCCCAAAAAGGCTCACAAGTTGTGCTTGATTGCAGGTTTGATCAACAAGGTGACAAGATGTCAAAGATCAGCTCAAAAGGAGTGAAACTTGCACAAGTATCAAGGCAAGACAAAGCTCAGGAAAAACAAGGCCAGTGCGGCCGCACACCATTCTGTGCGGTCCGCACAAGTGAGGTTCAGAGAGTATGCAACTCAAGCAAATCAGGCAATGCGGCCGCATGGGATTTAATGCGGTCTGTACTGAAGTTACTGCGGCCGCACTCGATTTAGTGCGGCCCGCACAACCAAGAATCAGAGAGTTGCTATTGTCGGAGATTGAAGCCAATGCGGTCTGCGCTCCATTTCATGCGGACCGCACTAGAAGCCACCGCGGCCGCACACCATTCTGTGCGGTCCGCATTGCCCGAGTTCAGAGAGCTGGAATTTTGTGTTCAGAGCCCTAGTGCGGCCGCACACCATTTTGTGCGGTCCGCACTAACCCGCAGGGGTATTTTTGTCCAGACATTTCAGCTTAGTATAAATAGCTTCTTTTCCATTTTTAGGTTAAGCAGATAGATTTTTGACTGAGTTGCGCTCGTGACTTCCATTTCTTTAGCTATTTTGGGCAATTTTATCTTCATTTCAACATTGAATCTTCTAGTTTATCTTAGCAATTAATTAATATGAGTTGTTTTTCATCTATTTCTTTGTTTCTTTCTCTAATTATGAGTAGCTAGACCCATCAACTAGGGTTGTGGCTTAACCCTAGTGTGGGTAATTGATGGGTCTTGTATTTTAGAGTTTGATTGACTATGGGTGTTTGATATTTGGGCTAATTCCATGTTTAATTGCTAAATTAGTGGTTGCAAACACTAGTTTGTGTTTAGTTGACTTTTGCTCTTCTTGAGAAAGAGAGCCTAAGTCTCTAAAATTAGTCCAACAAGGAATTGGGGCGTACTCAAGAGAATTGATAGCCCCAATTAAAGGGTTAAACCGAGAGATCGTAATACCCGACTTGAACCTTAATTGCTTGTGCAAATTTGCATACCCAATTGGTCTTGAGAAAGTCAATTCGGGCAAAATCACTCGAACTACCGAGAGGTATAGAGTGAGTAGAATCGAGCAATGGTTATATCATACTCCCCAAATGTGTCAATCTAGCTTTAGACTCAAGAATCCGTCAATTGACCACCTAGGCGAAAGTCACTACCCTAGTGCCTTTTAATCATTTGAACAACTCGCAATAGTTTAATCCTAGCTTATAGTAGTTTAATTGAGTATTGTAGTTTATAAAATTAGAATCATAATTAAAACCAAAAATGTGTAGAAGTGCAATTTGGAGCAAATACACAACTCCACTTTAGATAGACACCCAACTCCAATATCTAGCTCCCTGTGGAAATCGATCCCGACCCTAAATCGGGTAAAAGCTGCTTCGACCTCTCTCGCTACTTAATAGTAGTGCAGGGTTGGCCTCGATCACTTTTTGGCGCCGTTGCCGGGGAGCTAACGGTTTTGGCTATCTATCTAGATAGTTTTGTGTTTTGTTCTTCTTTCCTTCTTTGTTACTAATTTGTGTGTGTCACAACTTCAGGTACAAAATGGCATTAAATGCTAATGACCCTCTTGGAAATGTGATTGTGGTGGAGGAGGTAGATGACAATGGCGATGAAGAGGTGCCTCTTGCACCTCAAGGATAGCGTAGAGGCCGCCGGGCCAATGCAAATGAGAACATTCCAGACCCTCCTCTGCCACCTCCAAGAGCGGTTCCTCGAGTACTCCCAAACCAAGGCTATGCAAGTGCAATTGTCCCACCCCGGATCCGGGCGGGCAATTTCCAAATTACTAATGTGATGTTGACATTGCTGGAGCAGCGTGGGTACTTCACGGGCGCTGCCACTCAAAATGCTTACAAACATCTCAAGGGGTTCGTGGATACTTGTTGGGGGAGCAAGCAAACCAATGTGTCCGAGGATGCGCTTCAATTGAGGCTCTTCCCATTCTCACTTAGAGGGAAGGCATTGGACTGGCTTGAGCGACTTCCCAACCATTCCATCATAACTTGGGATGAGTTGGTGGATAAGTTCATTGCCACACCGAACCATTACACGAGATTTGGGAGAGATATAGAACTATGGTGAAGGAATGCCCCAACAATGATATGACCGAGGCTATGATACAACAGACCTTCTATCGGGGCATCAATACAACAAATCAATGCATAGTGAATCAATTGGCCGGGGGAAATTTCATGAAGCTGCCTTATGATGAAGCTTGTGCTATTCTTGACGAGATGGTTGACACATCCTCCGCTTGGCAAAGTAGAGCCAATGTGCCACAGGGTGACCCCACGGTCACTCATTTGCACAAAGAACTACATGACCATGGACAGGCCATAGCAGAACTTACAACAACAATGAACCAATTAGCAAAGGCACAACTGCAACAAGTTCAGAATCCTCGCCAAGTAAATGCCATGGAGGGTGTTAACATGCTTGTGAACAATAGAAGACAGAGAGGTCAACAGAACCAAGGGAATTCGGATCAATTTGACAATGATTATGGTGGATTCCAAGATGATTGTTATGATGGGCAGAACGAAGAGGTGCAATATATGAATAATTACCAAGGCCAAAGAGGCAATTCTTCTAACCAACAACAACAGTGGAGATCCCAGGGCAATTGGGGTAACCAA
>NW_017671739.1:254264-255267 GCF_001879085.1 Nicotiana attenuata
ACAAGGTTTGGCACTCCTCGTGCAATTATAAGTGATGGAGGATCGCATTTTTGCAATAGAGCTTTTGACACCTTGCTTGCCAAGTATGGTGTCAACCACAAAGTGTCTACTCCTTATCATCCTCAGGCGAGTGGCCAAGTTGAAGTCTCAAACAGGGAAATCAAGAATATTCTGTCTAAAACGGTCAATGCAAATAGGACCGATTGGTCTAAGAAGTTGGATGATGCTCTATGGGCATATAGGACTGCTTACAAAACTCCGATTGGTATGTCTCCGTATCGGTTGGTTTTCGGGAAAGCTTGCCATTTACCGGTTGAATTAGAGCATAAGGCCATGTGGGCCTTGAGAAAGTTGAACCTTGATTGGGATGTGGCTGCAAATCTCCGTGTTGAGCAACTCAATGAACTTGATGAATTCCGTTTCCATGCCTACTCCAGTTCGTCCTTGTACAAGGACAAAATGAAGTACCTTCATGACAAATATGCTCGTGGCAAGGAGTTTAGAGTAGGTGATTTGGTGCTCTTGTTCAACTTTCGGTTACGGTTGTTTTCGGGAAAGCTAAAGTCAAAGTGGAGCGGACCTTTTGAGGTAGTGTTTGTGACCCCGTTTGGTGACCTTGATTTAAGGAACAAAAATGGGGATATTTTCCGGTTAATGGTCACAGGGTCAAGCACTACTTGGGAAAGTTTGATGATAGTCAGGTGGTGGCACTTGTTCATTTCAAATGATTGGATGGTGACATGCGTCGTGCCGTGACGTTAAATCAGTCGATTCTTGGGAGGCGACCCATGTGTTTTTCTTCTTGTTTTTCTTTGTTTTTCATTGTAGGATAGGTTTTATTTTGGACTAACTAGTTGTGAGATGTTACAGGATGGTGTTAATACAGTGGAGGACATGGTGGACAAAATATTCGGGTCTATGATGTTTTCAATGCGGCCGCACTACATTTAGTGTGGACCGCACTGAAGAAAGGGTGAAAATAACAACTCTCTAAAGTTTGCCA
>NW_017671740.1:0-3438 GCF_001879085.1 Nicotiana attenuata
TATTACACCAAAAACTTCGGCCTAGGTGCTGTAGTTTTTTAGTTATTGTTTAAAAACTTCAGCAGGAGGACCTGAAGTTTTGCTCCTACACTGGCTAAATTAAAATTTCATATTGCATGAAAAAACTTCGGCCTAGGTGCTGAAGTTTTTTAGTTATTATTTAAGAACTTCAGCAGGAGGAGCTGAAGTTTTCCTCCTACACTGGCTAAATTAAAAAATCGTATTACACCAAAAACTTCGGCATAGGTGTTGAAGTTTTTTAGTAATTATTTAAAAACTTCAGCAGGAGGTGCTGAAGTTTTGCTCCTACACTGGCTAAATTAAAATTTCATATTTCATGAAAAAACTTCGGCCTAAGTGCTGAAGTGTTTTAGTTATTATTTAAAAACTTCAGCAGGAGGAGCTGAAGTTTTGCTCCTACACTGGCTAAATTAAAAAATCGTATTTCATGAAAAAACTTCGGCCTAGGTGCTGAAGTTTTTTAGTTATTATTTAAAAACTTCAGCAGGAGGAGCTGAAGTTTTCCTCCTACACTGGCTAAATTAAAAAAATCGTATTACACCAAAAACTTCGGCCTAGGTGCTGATGTTTTTTAGTTATTGTTTAAAAACTTCAGCAAGAAGAGCTGAAGTTTTTAGTTAATATTTAAGACTTAAGCAAGAAAAAACTAATTAACATAAACATAACATTAGAAAAAACGCACAAAAAACTAGCGACAAAAGATTTTCAAAAGATTTTTCAAATAACTTCAGCTCAATGTGCTGAAGTTATTTAGTTCATTTCTAAAAACTTCAGCACTTGATAAGCTGAAGTTTTTCTCCTGCACTCGATAGTTTTTGTCCTAAAGCTTTTTCAAATAACTTCAGCTCAATGTACTGAAGTTATTTAGTTCATTTCTAAAAACTTCAGCAATTGATAAGCTGAAGTATTTGTCCTGGACTCGATAGTATTTGTCGTAAAGCTTTTGTTTATTTGGTGTATTTATATGACGACCCAAAGGATCATCACCTGTATTCCTACTCACTCTGTATTTCTGAGGCCGTGAAAACCTCACTTGGGGGTTGCCTCGAATTTGTGTGCGCAGTCCGGGCGCGTAGCCGGAACGTTTAAATATGAATTTGTGAGAAAGATAATAAAATTTTGATGTTTTAATTGATTAAGTTTGACTTCGGTCAACGTTTTGGGCAAACGGACCCGGACTCGTGATTCGACAGTCCCGGAGGGTCCGTAGGAAAATATGAGACTTGGGGGTGTGCCCGGCATCAAATTCCGAGGTCCCGAGTTCGAGGAATGAATTTTTACGTGAAATCATTTTCTGAAAATAATTAAAGAAATTGGAAAGTGATATTTGTTTAGAAGACTGTGGTATCGGGCTCGTATTTTGGTTCCGACGCCCGGTACAAGTGTTATATGTGGTCTAAACAATTGCAGTAAAGTTTGGTTAAATTTGGATGTCATTTGACGTGTTGTGAGCTAGAAAAATATAAACTTGATGTTCTATGGAAATTGGAAGGAAATCATGGGTATTGAGGCCCAATTTGATGATTCATGATGTTGATTGGGTGATTTGATCGCACGGATGAGTCCGTAGTATGTTTATGAGTTCATTTGCATGTTCGGTTTGGAGCCCCGAGGGCTCGGGTGAGTTTTGAGTGGGTCCCGGAAGGTCTTAGGCTTAGAAACATTCTGAAGTTGCAGGTTCAGGGGTTGCAGTCCCCCAGCCGCCCGCGGTCAATTCCGCGCAGTCAGCGCTGGAAGCCGCGCGGCCGCGGTACATTTCTGTGCAGTCCGCGTGGCTTGGGTTCAGAGGGCCAAGGGGTAAGTCGAACAGCGCGGCCGCGTACCAAATCAGTGCGGTCCGCGCTGGGTAGGTTCAGAGAGTCACATTTTCTTCCGTTCCTCGGCGCGGCCGCAGTGCACTTTTGTGCGGTCTGCGCTGAGCCTTTAGTAAAGTATAAAAGGTCGGGATTTTCAGTCATTTCTCACTTTTTCAAAACCCAAAACACAATAGGCGATTTTCCAAACGATTCTTCTTCTCCAAAACAATTGGTGAGTGATTTCTATCTCATTTTCTTTACTCCTTACTATCTTTAAACATAATTTCAAACTTCAAAACAAAGATTTAATGGGGAAATTCGGAATTTGGGGTAGAACCTAGGTTTTCTAAAATTGGGGGTTTTGGACCTCCATTCAAGGTCCGATTCCAAAATAACTTACATATTTGAGTTCATGGGGGGATGGGTAATCGGGTTTTGGTTCGAACCTCGGGTTTTGACCACGTGGGCCCGGGGGCGTTTTGGGAAATTTTGAGTAAAACTTTGGGAAATTCACTTTTCATGCATTCAAATTTATTAGATTAGCATTTGTTGATACACTCAAGTAATTTGTGGCTAGATTCGAGCGGTTTGGTGGTGAATTCGAAGGGTAAAGCGATACTAGAGGCTTGAGTTGAGTTTGGAGCATTTGAGGTAAGTGTTTGATCTAACTTTGGTTTGAGGGAATAGGATTAGAGTATTATTTGCTAATTGCTAAATGTTGAGTACGGAGTATAGGCATGGTGACGAGTATCTATACACCGGTGTCTAGCATGACCGTGAGTCCTTACTTGTGCTTATTTGGGATTCTGTAGTGACTCTTCCTTGTTTAATTGATGGATTCGATATAATGTGAACAATATGAAGAGAAAATATGATTTGTAAACTCCTTGGAGCGTTGGCTCGAAATATGACACAATTAAGACGTAAGAAATGAACGAAAGAGGAAGAGATGTAATTACTCCCTTGCCGGGACATGTAAGTTATTGTTGTTGCTCCCTTGTCGGGAATTAACTGTTTATTTGTATTCTTCCTTGCCGGGATGGTTGAATTGATACTTGTTCCCTTGCCGGGAAATCCTTATGTATTATGAAATGGGATCGTGTGGCACGCCGACCACTTAGTTATACTATGAAATGGGATCGTGTGGCACGCCGACCACTTATATATTATGAAATGGGATCGTGTGGCACGCCGACCACCTATATACTATGAAATGGGATCGTGTGGCACGCCGACCACTTATATATTATGAAATGGGATCGTGTGGCACGCCGACCAATTATATATTATGAAATGAGATCGTGTGGCACGCCAACCACTTATATATTATGAAATGGGATCGTGTGGCACGCCGACCACTTATATATCATGAAATGGGATCGTGTGGCACGCCGACCACGTATTCTGTGTTAGAAGAGATTAGTTGTAGTTTTCCTTATTTATTCTTACCGTTCTATTTTATCTGTTATCCCCAAAAGCATGTTCCCCTCCCAGTCTTAATTATTACTTTCCGCTGTTATTTTGTAGTGTTTGTATATATATATCTGCACAGGTTGATTGGCAGTCCTGTCTAGCCTCGTCACTACTTCGCTGGGGTTAGGCCAGGCACTTACCAGCACAT
>NW_017671740.1:5737-10401 GCF_001879085.1 Nicotiana attenuata
AGCAGATCGTCCCAGAGACATGGTTCAGGGAGGTGGGGCCCAGCCCCGGTGTTATGCTTTGCCAGCCAGGCCAGAGGCTGAGTCTTCAGATGCTGTTATTACAGGTACTATTCTGGTCTGTGATAGGGATGCCTCAGTGCTATTTACCCCGGGTCTACGTATTCCTATGTGTCGTCTTATTTTGCACCCTACCTGGCTATGCCTAGTGATGCTTTGGGTATCCCTGTTTATGTATCTACACCGGTGGGTGATTCTATAGTGGTCGACCGAGTTCATCATTCCTGTGTGGTAGTGTTTGAGGGTCTTGAGACCCGTGTTGATTTATTGCTTTTAGACATGGTAGATTTCGACGTTATATTAGGGATGGATTGGTTGTCCCCGTATCATGTTATCTTGGATTGTCTCGCCAAGACAGTGACCTTGGCTTTGCCAGATTTGCCCCGACTGGAGTGGAGAGGGACCCCAGGTCATGCCACCCGCAGTGTTATTTCATATGTGAGGGCTCGACGCATGGTCGATAAGGGGTGTTTAGCTTATCTGGCATATGTTCGCGATTCCAGCACAGAGGTTCCTTCTATTGACTCTGTTCCTATTGTTCGGGAGTTCCCCGAGGTTTTCCCTTCAGACCCGCCGGGTATGCCGCCCGACAGGGATATTGATTTTTGTATTGATCTGGCCCCAAGCACGCAGCCCATTTCTATTCCGCCGTATCGCATGGCTCCGCCAGAGTTGAAGGAGTTAAAGGACCAGTTGCAAGATTTACTAGAGAAGGGTTTCATCAGGCCTAGTGTTTCTCCTTAGGGTGCGCCGATGTTATTTGTGAAGAAAAAGGATGGATCGATGAGGATGTGCATTGATTACCGGCAATTGAATAAGGTGACGATAAAGAACAAGTATCCGTTGCCAAGGATTGACGATTTGTTCGACCAGCTTCAAGGTGCGAGGGTGTTTTCAAAAGATAGACTTGAGGTCTGGCTACCACCGGTTGAGGATTAGGGCGTCTGATGTCCCTAAGACAGCTTTCCGCACTCGGTATGGGCATTATGAGTTTTTGGTCATGTCATTTGGGTTGACCAATGCCCCAGCCGCATTTATGGAGTTGATGAACCGAGTGTTCAGACCGTACTTGGACATGTTCGTGATAGTCTTTATTGATGATATTTTGGTGTACTCCCACATCCAGGAGGAGCACGAGCAGCACCTTAGGGTGGTTCTTCAGACTCTAAAGGATAGTCAGTTGTATGCTAAGTTCTCGAAGTGCGAGTTCTGGTTGAGTTCGGTTGCATTTCTGGGTCATGTTGTATCAGCAGAGGGTATTCAGGTGGACCCGAAGAAGATTGAGGCAGTCAAGAACTGGCCTCGACCAGCATCAACTACTGAGATTTGGAGTTTCTTGGGGTTAGCAGGTTATTACCGCCGGTACGTGGAGGGGTTTTCATCCATAGCAGCCCCGATGACCAGACTGACCCAGAAGGGTGCCTAGTTCAGATGGTCAGATGAGTGTGAGGCAAGCTTTCAGAAGCTCAAGGCAGCTCTGACTACGGCACCGGTATTGGTTTTGCCCACAGGTTCAGGGCCTTATACAGTTTATTGTGTTGCTTCCCATATTGGGCTTGGTGCGGTATTGATGTAGGATGGCAGAGTCATTGCTTATGCTTCGAGGCAGTTGAAGATCCACGAGAAGAATTATCCGGTTCATGATCTAGAGTTGGCAGCCATTGTCCATGCTTTGAAGATTTGGAGGCATTACCTATATGGCGTGACGTGTGAGGTGTACACTGATCACAAGAGTCTGCAGTACGTGTTCAAGCAGAAGGAGTTGAACTTGAGGCAGAGGAGGTGGTTGGAGCTACTGAAGGATTATGATGTTACTATTTTGTACCACCCAGGGAGGGCCAATGTGGTGGCCGATGCATTGAGTAGGAAGTCCGCCAGCATGGGTAGTCTTGCTTATATTCCGGTCAGCCAGAGACCGCTTGCTTTGGATGTTCAGGCCGTGGCCAATCAATTTGTGAGGTTGGACATTTCTGAGCCTAGCAGAGTGTTAGCCTGCACGGTCGCTCGCTCTTCATTATTGGAGCGTATCCGTGATCGGCAGTTTGATGATCCCCATTTTTGTGTCCTGAGAGGTGCAGCGTGGAGGTGCCACGAAGGTGACCTTAGATGATGATGGTGTTTTGAGATTGCAGGGGCGAGTTTGTGTGCCCAATGTCGATGGGATTCGAGAGTTGATCTTAGCGGAAGCCCATGGTTCTCGGTATTCTATTCACCCGGGCGCCGCGAAGATGTATCAGGACTTGCGGAAGCTTTATTGGTGGCGCAGGATGAAGAAGGATATTGTTGCATATGTAGCTCGATGTTTGAACTGTCAGCAGGTTAAGTATGAGCATCAGAGGCCTGGTGGTTTGTTTCAGAGGATTGAGCTCCCCGAGTGGAAGTGGGAGAGGATTACCATGGATTTCGTTACTGGACTCCCGATGATTCGGAAGAAGTTTGATGCTATTTGGGTCATTGTTGATAGGCTGACCAAGTCAGCGCATTTTATTCCTGTTGCAGCCACTTATTCATCGGAGAGGTTAGCCAAGATCTACATCCGAGAGATTGTTCGCCTTCATGGGGTGCCGGTATCTATCATTTCAGACCAGGGTACGCAGTTTACCTCACGCTTCTGGAGAGCAGTTCAGCAGGAGTTAGGCACCCAGGTTCAGTTGAGCACAGCATTCCACCCTCAGACGGACGGGCAATCCGTGAGGACTATTCAGATATTGGAGGATATGCTCTGAGCCTGTGTCATTGATTTTGGAGGCTCGTGGGACCAGTTTTTGCCTTTAGCAGAGTTCGCCTACAACAACAGCTACCAGTCCAGCATTCAGATGGTTCCATATGAGGCATTGTATGGTAGGCGATGTCGGTCTCCGGTTGGGTGTTTTGAGCCGGGAGAGGCTCGGTTATTAGGTACAGATTTAGTTCAGGAGGCCTTAGATAAGGTCAAGATCATTCAGGAGAGGCTTCGTTCAACTTAGTCTAGGCAGAAGAGTCATGCAGACCGTAAGGTTCGAGATGTAGCTTTCATGGTTGGTGAGCGGGTATTGCTCCGAGTGTCGCCTATGAAGGGCGTGATGAGATTTGGGAAGAAGGGCAAGCTTATCCCTAGGTACATCGGCCCGTTTGAGATTCTTGATCGAGTGGGTGAGGTGGCTTATAGACTTGCGTTGCCACCTAGCTTATCAGCCGTGCACCCAGTTTTCCATGTATCTATGCTTCATAGGTATCACGACGATCCTACCCATGTGTTAGACTTCAGTATTGTCCAGTTGGACAAGGACTTATCATATGAGGAGGAGCCGGTAGCTATTCTAGACCGGCAGGTTCGTCAATTGAGGTCTAAGAGTTTTCCTTCTGTTCGTGTTTAGTGGAGAGGTCAGCCTCCTGAGGCATCGACCTGGGAGTCCGAGTCTGATATGCGAAGCCGTTATCCCCACCTTTTTCCTGACTCAGGTACTTCTTTCTCTTGTCCGTTCGAGGACGAACGGTTGTTTTAGAGGAGGGGAATGTGACGACCCAAAGGGGTCATCACCTGTATTCCTACTCACTCTGTATTTCTGAGGCCGTGAAAACCTCACTTGGGGGTTGCCTCGAACTTGTGTGCGCAGTCCGGGCGCGTAGCCGGAACGTTTAAATATGAATTTGTGAGAAAGATAATAAACTTTTGATGTTTTAATTGATTAAGTTTGACTTCGGTCAACGTTTTGGGCAAACGGACCCGGACTCGTGATTCGACAGTCCCGGAGGGTCCGTAGGGAAATATGAGACTTGGGGGTGTGCCCGGAATCAAATTCCGAGGTCCCGAGTCCGAGGAATGAATTTTTACGTGAAATTGTTTTCTGAAAATAATTAAAGAATTGGAAAGTGATATTTGTTTAGAAGACTGTGGTATCGGGCTCGTATTTTGGTTCCGACGCACGGTACAAGTCTTATATATGATTTAAGCGCTTCCTGTAAAGTTTGGTTGAAAGCGGACGTCATTTGACGTGTTTCGGACTTAAAATGGAAAAAATTGTGTTTTATGAAAAGTTGGAAGAAATCATGTGATTTGAGGCTTGATTCTATGTATATGACATTATTTTGACGATTTGATCACACGAGTAAGTCCGTAGGAGGTTTTTGAAGTTGTGTGCATGTTCGGTTTGGAGCCCGAGGGCTCGGGTGAGTTTTGAGTGGGTCCCGGAAGGTCTTAGGCTTAGAAACATTCTGAAGTTGCAGGTTCAGGGGTTGCAGGCCCCCAGCGCGCCCGCGGTCAAATCCGCGCGGTCAGTGCTGGAAGCCGCGCGGCCGCGGTACATTTCTGTGTGGTCCACGTGGCTTGGGTTCAGAGGGCCAAGGGGGTAAGTCGACCAGCGCGGCCGCGCACCAAATCAGTGCGGTCCGCGCTGGGTAGGTTCAGAGAGTGGGTTCCCCACCCTTCCTCGGCGCGGCCGCGGGGCATTTTTGTGCGGTCCGCGCCGGGTCTCCAGTACAGTATATAAAGTCGGGATTTTCAGTCATTTTTCACTTTTTCAAAACCCAAAACATAAGAGGCGATTTTCCAAACGATTCTACTTCTTCAAAACGATTGGTAAGTGATTTCTAACTGATTTTCTATACTCCTTAGCATCCTTAAACAT
>NW_017671740.1:10410-17597 GCF_001879085.1 Nicotiana attenuata
AACTTCAAAACAAAGATTTTAATGGGGAAATTCGGAATTTGGGGTAGAACCTAGGTTTTCTAAAATTGGGGGTTTTGGACCTCCATTCGAGGTCCGATTCCAAAATAACTTACATATTTGAGTTCATGGGGGGATGGGCAATCGGGTTTTGGTTCGAACCTCGGGTTTTGACCACGTGGGCCCGGGGGCGTTTTGGGAAATTTTGAGTAAAACTTTGGGAAATTCACTTTTCATGCATTCAAATTTATTATATTAGCATTTGTTGATACACTCAAGTAATTTGTGGGTAGACTCGAGCGGTTTGGTGGTGAATTCGAAGGGTAAAGCGATACTAGAGGCTTGAGTTGAGTTTGAAGCATTTGAGGTAAGTGTTTGATCTAACTTTGGTTTGAGGGAATAGGATTAGAGTATTATTTGCTAATTGCTAAATGTTGAGTACGGTGTATAGGCATGGTGACGAGTATCTATACACCGGTGTCTAGCATGACCGTGAGTCCTTACTTGTGCTTATTTGGGATTCTGTAGTGACTCTTCCTTGTTTAGTTGATGGATTCGATATAATGTGAACAATATGAAGAGAAAATATGATTTGTAAACTCCTTGGAGCGTTGGCTCGAAATATGACACGATTAAGACGTAAGAAATGAACGAAAGAGGAAGAGATGTAATTACTCCCTTGCCGGGACGTGTAAGTTATTGTTGTTGGTCCCTTGTCGGGAATTAACTGTTTATTTGTATTCTCCCTTGCCGGGATGGTTGAATTGATACTTGTTCCCTTGCCGGGAAATCCTTATGTATTATGAAATGGGATCGTGTGGCACGCCGACCACTTAGTTATACTATGAAATGGGATCGTGTGGCATGCCGACCACTTATATATTATGAAATGGGATCGTGTGGCACGCCGACCACTTATATATTATGAAATGGGATCGTGTGGCACGCCGACCACCTAGTTATACTATGAAATGGGATCGTGTGGCACGCCGACCACTTATATATTATGAAATGGGACCGTGTGGCACGCTGACCACTTATATATTATGAAATGAGATCGTGTGGCACGCCGACCACCTAGTTATACTATGAAATGGGATCGTGTGGCACGCCGACCACTTATATAGATTATGAGATCTGATGTAGTTTCGTGTTTACTTCTGATAAGTTGTTTTCATCTGTATTTCCCCTAAGCATGTCCCCTCCCTGCTTTAATTGGTATTTTCTGCTGTTATTTCGTTGTACTTGTATATACATATATATCTGCACAGGTTGTTTTTGGTAGGTCCTGTCTAGCATCGTCACTACTTCGACGGGGTTAGGTCAGGCACTTGCACATGGGGTCGGTTGTGCTGATGCTACACTCTGTGCATCTTTTTGCACAGATCCAGGAGCAGCTTTTGGGTCTCGCAGTAGGATTTGATCGGGAGCTGACTTCAGTCCAGGGACTTTCCAGGTAGCCTAGCTGACGTCCGCAGGCCGGAGTCCCTTCTATGTTATTAGTTTGTTTTCCTTGTACCGAGACAAACATTGATGTACTTCTATTCAGACTTGTTTTTAGCACTCTTTAGTAGTTCGTGAGTTAGTGACACCGGATCCGGGTAGAGTTGTATTTAAACTTCCGCATTTGGTTTTCAGTTATCTATGTTTTTAAGACTTCCGCTTTATGTCATTATGTTTGATTTTATTAAATGGTTGGTAATTGTTGCAAAAAGGTAGATTAAATTGGCTTGCCTAGCTCCCATTTGTAGGCGCCATCACGACTCCCAAGGGCGGGAAATCCGGGTCCTGACAATTTAGTGATGAGCTGAATTTTTTGTCCTACATTTGACACTTTTGTTATGACTTTTAACCAAAACTACAGTCTACAGGATGAGTTCGATTTGCGTTGTTATAACTTTCAATGGGAGTTGGACTCCTGATTTCAAATACTTGGATCATGATACAAAACTTGTTCTACTTAATAAGGACATATCATTCAATACTTTCCTGAAGAAAATTAGTGATGTTGCAAATATTGATTCAACCAGATATGCATTAAAAGTATGGTTTGATATCAAACTAAATACAAGCAAAGGAATGCTTGTAACTTCAGATGAAGAACTCAGTACGTGTATATATTTGCTTACAACTGATTCGCCCTACAAGAATTGCCATTCCCTCGTCGAAAAAATACAACCTTTAGAATCTGCAGCTTTCAACCAATCCCTTGCATATGCGATAGATTCAGAACCTGAGGCTGACTATCAACATGAAGTATGGCAGCCAATAATGGAAGTAGACAACGGGCAACAACCTTCTAACATTACAACTGCTTCTGAATATACAGTGCTGCCACAATTACCCCCTCCTCCAATAAATTCATTCCAGTTTGTCAATGAGCAAGAAGAAGAAGGACAGCTAATAATGCAAATTGACAACCAACACAAAATCCAACAAAGCTTTTTGTTACCTTCTGCAATGATAAGCAACAACGAAGATGAAGTAAACATGGAGCTTATACCGATAACATCAGATAGAATTGAAGACATTGCTGAAAGTTCTTGTACTTCTCAGAAATCAAGAAAAAGAGTGAGAAGAAAGGTGAAAGAATCTCCACCATGTAAAATACTGAGGCACGATGCGTTGCCTGAGGAAGTAAGAGTTGGATCAATCTTTGAGAACAAACAAAACATGACTAAATTTTTCTGCAGCTTGGAGATAAACCAGAAAGTTGAATTCACTGCTGTTAGATCATGTTCCAAGAGATACGAGCTGAAATGCATCGTGGACAAATGTGGTTGGAATGTACGTGCTACCAGAATAAAACATTCCACACTGTTCAGGGTGATAAAATATCATAACATCCATGAATGCTCGGTTGATGCAAGAAAATCAGATCAGAAGCATGCTACATCAAATTTTATAAGTGAACAAATTATAGAACATGTTCGAGACAAAAAGATAGAGGTTACACCAGCCTTTGTAGAAAATGAAATGAAAAAGAAATTTGGAATTGACATTGGTTATCACAAGGCATGGCGTGCTATTCAAAAAGCTGTTGCTCGCATAAAGGGAACACCTGAAGAGAACTACCAGATTCTTCCTCCATACTTACACATGATGGACGGTCAAAAAACCCAGGAACGTACACAAGCATAAAAAAAGATGCGCAAAATAGGTAAGCAAAACAATACTAACCATCAGCCTGAAGTTTCACATGTTCCTATTTGAAAAATTCACACCTTTTGATTTGTTTTTTTTTTGTGTTTCACTGTACAGATTTGCTTACATGTTCTTTGCTCCTGCGGCATCAGTAGCTGATTGGTCCTACTGTAGACCCGTTATTGCAGTAGATGCAACGTTTTTAAAGTCCAAATATCGTGGTGTTCTATTTGTTGCTGTATCAAAGGATGCAAACAATCAAATCTTTCCTCTATGTTTTGGTGTAGCAGAATCAGAAAACAATGAGGCATACATTTGGTTCTTCGGGGAAATGAGAAAAGCAATTCAAGTCCGTCGTGAACTAGTTTTCTTGTCAGATAGAAACCAATCGATCGCAAATGGGATTAGAAAAGTTTTTCCTGAAGCTCACCATGATATCTGCCTGTATCACTTTGAGAAAAATTTAAAGCAAAGACATGAAAAAGCCACGGTAATAAATCTTTTTCAAAGTGCTGCAAGGTCATACAAACGTGAAGATTTTAATCAGTTAATGTCTCAACTCAAAAGTATTGACAAGAAAACATACAATTACATAATGGAAGAGCCTCCCGAGAGATGGGCTCGATCGTGGTTCCCACGGCGACGTTATGATATGCTAACAACAAACATGGTAGAATCAATGAATTCCGTTTTACTAAAAGGGAGAGAAATGCCTATTTTAAGAATGTTAGATTTCATCCAAGAAAAGTTGGGAGAGTGGTTTTACGAACGGAGAAAAAAGGCAAATGAAACTTTTCACAGAGTATCAATATGGGCAGAAGAAGAGATGACTAAGAAGATGGACTTGGCTTGCAAAATGTTTGTGAGTATATTTATTAACTTCAGCTTTTTATATCTGTTGCACTGATTTACTGCTTACATTTAAAAAAATTCATACTTTTTCTTTTTGAAGCAAAAATACACTAATATAGCTTGTCTTAATTTTTTATTCCTTGTTAGGTGTTCAACCTTGACTCAATGTTGTTTAGAATAAATAGTGAAGGAATCGAATTCATTGTGGACTTAAAGAAGAGAACTTTTGACTGCCTGGAATTCCAACTTGATGAATTGCCCTGTCCACATACAATTGCTGCTATTAATAAGAGATATTTGCAAAAATCTGATTACTGCTCAAATTGGTATTCAAGGGAAACATGGTTGAAAGCATATGAAGGATATGTATTTTACAGTATGTGAAATACATATCCTTAGACAAACACACACACACACACACACACACATATGCGTATAGCACACAAAAAGAAACGCATGTACAAACAAAAGCTGTAGCATCTCTAAGAAACTAAGAAGTATAAAGCAAATATCAACAAAGAGGGTGACAATTACATTGATATAAAAAGAGGTCAGAACAACACACATATTACAAGCAAAACTTCAGCTCTCTGGGCTGAAGTTATACAAAATTAACCTAAAACACTTCAGCTCTATGGGCTGAAGTAAACAAAAAGCATAGCATTGGAACATAAAAAAGGGATTACAAACACTAACAATCATCACCATCATCATCATCTTCATCATCACAGTACTCCTCAATTTCTCTAAATATCTCATCATCATCACTATCGGAGATAACTATAGGGTAGTCGGGCAAAAGACTACTGAATCCAAGAAGATCAATCTTCAACTTGTTGAATTCATCACGCAGATGACTTTGTTCGACGATTACTCTGTCCATAAGAGAAAGAAGAGTCTTCAGGTTGTTTTGCAGCTTGGAATAGTCGTTCCAGCTGGGAAACTGCAAACTATCAAGCTGCTGCACAAACTTGTTGAACGAGGTTGAATTATCTCCACAACTACGTTCCATGTTAAGCTTGTTATGGAATGATTGATTGGCACAGAGCTTTGGTCTAATTCTCTCCCAATCAGCCTTTATTTCATCCCACAAAAGCATAAGATTAGCCATCGGTTTGTTATTGTACCACTCACACTTCAAACTCTGCCACTTCATCATAATTTCATCCATATTAGGCTTCCGACTTTCGCTTGCACCAGACATTTTTTCTTTAACAAAAGCTGAAAGACTAAGGATGAATATAAATTTAAAGAAATATGATAGAAGTCTATGAATGACTATGAAATTTTCAAGTGAAGAGATTGTTAATATAGACAAAGAGTTTACCTAATCAATTTAATATCTATAAATGTAAATGTAACTTTTCAGCTATTTTTACTGTTTTACGTTCAGAGAAATTGAATGAAACAAGATAAGTAGGTGGTAAAAACAAGTATGTTGTAAATGCAAAAAGAAATGTAACTTCAGCCCCACAGTTTTTCTATAATAAAAAGAAATGTAACTTAAATGAAAGATGAAGTAGTTGACAAAAGACAAAAAGTAGATATTAAATGCAAAAAAGATAAGTATCAACTTAAAAAAATACCAAAATATGCTAAAGTTTTTGTCTTAAAGCTTTTTCAAGAAACTTCGGCCCAATTTGCTGAAGTTTTGTAGTACATTTCCAAAAACTTCAGCACATGCTAAGCTGAAGTTTTTCTATTAGATTCAATAGTTTTTGTCTTAAGCTTTTTCAGACAACTTCGGCCCAATGTGCTAAAGTTTTTTAGTATATTTCCAAACACTTCAGCACTTGATCAACTGAAGTTTTTTGTTGGATTCAATAGTTTTTGTCTTAAAGCTTTTTAAAAAATCTTCGGCTCAATGTGCTGAAGTTATTTAGTACATTTCTAAAAACTTCTGCACTTGTTAAGCTGAAGTTTTTGTCCTGCACTCGATAGTTTTTTGTCGTAAAGAATTTTCAAATAACTTACGCAGATACTGGTGAAGTTATTTAGTGTATTTAGTGATGAGCTGAAGTTTAGCATGCCGAATTTCAACAAAAATATACTTGAAATTCATGAAAAAAGACATAAATATATTTGAATCAATCCAAGTCACATAATTCACACAAAATAATGTATATTCACAAAAAACAATTTTGTTTTCACTTACATCCTTGGAAAAAAAGAAAAAATTAGTTCTTTGCTTACAAGTTATTCTCTATTCAAAAAATTCACAGAGTGTTTTCATATTCTCCATAGTAATGTCATAGTTGCTCTTCTTGGTTTTCTTCACCACATTCCATGAAACTTCACTATGTCTTCCACCAAAGAGTTGTCTGTCAGACACAGGTTGACGAAGTTTAGTACTATAATTTTTTTAGCAACTACCGTCTACTTTCATAAGAAAAAAAAGAAAATGTTGGCCAAAGACATGCTTACTGGTGTGCATCTGGGAATTTGCGGGAAGCAAAGATAGTGAAGGAGATGTCCAAAATACTTCATATGTGACGGAGACTGGCCACATCAAAAACTCGAGCACCAGGAAATTTGCTCTTTTTCCTAAAAGTTAGATTTATCAACTAGTAAAAAGAGCAAATTGTCCTGGTGCTCGAGTATTTGATCTGGCCACTCCCCTTCACATATGAAGTATTTCGACTTCTCCTTCACTATCTTTGCTTCCCACGAACTCCCTGCTACACCCAATAAGCATGTCTTAGCCAACATTTCCTTATTTTTCTTTGAATACAAATTTAAAGAAATCTGATAGAAGTCTATAGATGACTATGAAATTTTCAAGTGAAGAGATTGTTAATATAGCCAAAGAATGCAGCTAATCAATTTAATATCTATAAATGCTGAAGAGATGTTACCAGTTTTTTGTTCAGAGAAATTGAATGTAAGAACATAAGTAGTTGGCAAAAGAAGTAAGTGGTAAATGCTAGTAGTTGGTAAATGCAATAAAAAAATAGTAAAAAAAAAGGCCAAAAAGTAAGTTGTATATAACGTGATAAAATCACAAAAAAGTAAGACTAGAAAAATTAGCAAAAAAACTTCGGCCCAATGTGCTGAAGTTTTATAGTGTATTTCCGAAAATTTCGGCAACTGAAAAGCTGAAGTTTTTGTATTGGATTCAAAAGTTTTTGTCCTAAAGATTTTTCAAAAAACTTCGGCCAATGAGCTGAAGTTTTTAGTATATTTCTAAAACTTAC